>NC_044310.1:209238884-209341743 GCF_007474595.2 Lynx canadensis | reverse complement strand
TAAAGTTCTACAAATTGTTAAGTCAAACAAAAAAAGGAGACAAAGAGAGAGATTTGTCTTACCAGGTGTTATGACAGAAGTCACAGGTTTAGTTTTATGAAAGGAGTGTTAATAGCAAATCATTCCAATGATCAGGATAAAGAGCTTAAGGACAGAACCCTGAGTGTATGGTTCTTAATAAATTATGTGTAAAGCTAAAACTAAGTATTAGGTAGGGTTCTCTAGAGAGACAGACCAATAGGAGATCTATGTATGTATGTATGTATTTATGTATCTATCAATCATCTATTATCTATCTATATGCATATATACACACACATATATAGTGTATGTATATGCATATATATGTGTGTGTATATGTGTATACATATACACTATATATGTGTGTGTATATATATATATACACCATACTCCATGGTATGGGGTCCCTGTGTGGCTCAGTTGGTTAAGGGTCTGACTTCAGCTCAGGTCATGGTCTCACAGTTTGTGAGTTCAAGCCCCACGTGGGGCTCAATGCTATCAGTGCGGATCCTGCTTCAGATCCTTTGTCTCCCTCTCTCTACCGCTCCCTTGCTCTCTCTCTCTCTCTCTCAAAAATAAACAAACATTAAAAATAGATAGATAGATAGATAGATAGATAAACTACTCCAGGGTACTGCTGCCTTGGCATCCATTTAATTTGGCCAAACAGCCACTGGGGGCCTTAAACTGACTCTTGCCCCTCATGCAAGCCCATGTTCTAGATAACACCCTCCAGGTCACAAGTAAATGTAGGTTATTGATGTGACTTCCACCAAGGCCTTGTAATAAACAGTCTCTCAGACTCCCGAATGTCCCTTTGTGCATTGCTTAGATAGAATCCTCACGCAGCTTACAAACACCCTGCTTTTTAAATTGGAATTTCAATCTTTCCTTAGTCTGGGGAACCCCCAAAGCACCTCACCCACAGATGCTGATAAAGGCATGCGCCTCAGATCCCATCACTTTCTCTCCTGCTCCCTCCCTTGACCTTCCTATGGTGGAATTTTGGGGAATGCTGTGTACTTCTTCTGGCACCTGTGAGTAATAAAACTCTTGATTTCGATGTCTCTTGTGGTCTTCGTTGAACCAAGACTCACCATCCAGCTCTCTGGGCCTCTGCTTAACAAACGTTAATTTAACAAAGTAATAACACGTGATTATGAAGGCTGGCAAATCCAAAGTCTCCAGGGTGAGCCGGCAAGCTGGATACCCACAGAAGAGCTGGGTTTCCTCTTCCCAGAGGTCCATCTTTTGTTCTTTTTGGGCTTTCAACTGATTGCATGAGACCCACTCACATTATGGAGAGCAGCCTGCTTTACTCAAGTCATTTAAGTGTTAATTTCAACCAAAAGTACCCTCACAGAAACATGCAGAATAATGTATGACCACTTATCTGAACACCATGCCCAGGCAAGTTGACACATAAAGTTAACCATCATAACTACATACCCAATTAAGGTGGTATTAGAAAAACTTGGAGGAAAATCCAACTAGATTCTTCCCGAATATCTCACCTAAAGGTAAACTTGAAATGGATTTAATTAGATAATTAAATATCAAAGAAAAAAAGAACAAACAAGTTGATAGAAGAAAATTCAGAAGAATATCTTTGTTACCTCGAGCAAGTATGATGTTGTGATTTATGATAATAAATAAATATTTGCTCTTTGTCCCATTTCTGGCACAGAGCTCCTAAAACTATTGGAATTTCCTAAGTGACGAGAGCAATAAAGGTGTCTTTTCTTATGTTAATGAAGTGACTTTTGCAAAGTGCCTAGGTAAGCTAAGGGGATGGAGGGCTGGTTATAGGAGAGCTGACCTTGAGGTTGGAGGGCTAGAACTTTCAGCCCCATCTTCCCAACCGCCAGGGAGGGGAGACAGGCTGTAGACTGGTTTCAATAACCCATGGCCAGTGGTTTAATTAATCATGCCTATGGAACAAAGTTTCCACAAAAAGCCCAAAGGATGGGGCTCAGAGAGCTTCTGGGTTGATAAACACACGGAGATTTGGGGTGAATGGAGTACTCAGAGGGTGCATGAAAGCTCTACACCCCTCTCCCATACCTTGTTCTTTCCACTTCTTCCATTGGGCTATCCTGATTATACCCTTTTATAATAAACCAGTGACCTGGTAAGTAAAATATTTCTCTGAGTCCTGTGAGCTGCTCTAGCAAATTAATCAGGCTTAAGGAGGGGGTCACTGGAACCTCCAATCTAGAGCCAGGCAGTCGGAGGCACAGGTGACAACCTGGTCTTGAGACTGGCACCTCAAGTGGGGAGCAGTCTTGTGGGACTGAGCCCTTAAGCTGTGGGATCTGATGTCATCTCCAGTTGAATGGGGTCACAATGGAGATGAACCGTAGGATATTCAGCTGGTGGCAGAGAATTGCTTGGATGTGTGGGACAACACCCATCCCCCCCCCCCCCCCCCCCCCCCCGCCCCGAATTGGAACTGGTGGTCAGAAAGTTAGCAGGGAAAAACTTTTCCGATAAAACCTCAAAAGCAAGACCATAAACGAAAATTCTGAGAAAACTGATTACATTAAAGACTGCGAGTCCACAAAAGTCATCATGACCAAAGTGGATAGATCAAGGACAGAACAAGAGAGGCATTTGCACTGTCTAAAGCCAAGGACTAATATCCAGATTAATCAAGAAACCCTTGAAACCCAAAAAGAAAATTAGAGCAAGTCCGTTGGAAAAAATGGGCAAAGGATATGAAAAGGCAGGACACTGAAGAGGACGGTATTTGGAAAGCTTGTATTTGAAGAGAAATCAAAAGCAAATTTAAAGTAACAATGGTATATTGGTGTGTACCTATCGGACAACAATTAGAAAACTAGACAATCAGTAGGGTTCAAAGAGGAGAAATCCTTACACACTGTTAGCAGGACTGTAGGCTGCTCAGCTATTTTACTCAATGGAACAGGACATCCCCGGTGGCCTGGCCTTTCTACCAGTGAATTCTCACGTTGGTTTCCAAGGAGGCCAGGTACAAGGACACTGCAGAGCCACTTGATGGTGGAAGGTGGGGCACAGAGGACCACCTGGGTGCCCATTGCTGGAAGAGGGCAGTATTTTAAAATCAGGAGGAGGCACACTTTGGAATCTATTGCACCAGTTAGAAGCAGGGGATTTCATGTTTGCGAAGTGACATGAATGGGTCTTAAAACACAGTGCTTGAGAGAAAAGGTAACGAAAGGAATAAGACACATAGCACAACACCATTTATGGAGGTAAAAGAATGCCTGCACACACACACACACACACACACACACACACACAAATGCACTTTGCAAGGATATCTATCTGTCTCTCTCTCTATATATATATACACACACATATATATAGAAAGACGTTCATTAAACATATTATTTTTTTATTAAATATAATTGATTGTCAAATTGGTTTCCATACAACACCCAGTGCTCATCCCAACAGGTGCCCTCCTCAATGCCCATCATCCTCATTAAACATATTAGAATAGTTGCCTGTATTAGGGGGACGAGGATGGGAGAAGACGTGAGGGGTAAAAGAAACGGATGCTTTAAAAAATTTTTTTTAATTTAAATTTTTAATGTTTATTTATCTTTGAGAGAGGGAGAGTGAGCACAGATGGGGCAGGGGCAGAGAAAGAAGGAGAGAGGATCCAAAGTGGTCTCTGCACTGACAGCAGAGAGCCCGATATGGGGCTCAAACTCAAGAACTGTGAGATCGTGACCTAAGCCAAAGACAGACGCTCAACTGACTGAGCCACCCTGACACCCCAGGAGCAGATGCTTTTAAAAATTGGAAAGGGGGGGTCCTTGTGAAACACATGATAATGATGTACCATGAATTGAGGAGTCTGATAAACCCAACCTTTTGTTCCTGAACCTTAAAAAAACTAAACTAAACTAAACTAAAATGTACACTGGAAAAATAATATAAATAAAACAGAGCAGTTTGTGAAAGCAAATCCTTGGAAAGCCCCAGGCCCAGTTTCACAAAGAAGTTCTACCAAATCTTTACAACAGGTAACTCCTGTGTTACTCAGGGTGTTGTAGAACAGAACAAGGAAAGCTTCTAAGTGATTCTTACAGGGCAAGGATAGTACTGATCTCACAACCCAACAGAGATAGCACAAAAAGAAAGCCATAAACAATATTACATGGCTATCAATGCAAAAATCCTAGATGACATACTAGCAGACAGGACTCTAGCAAGAAGAATAACTTCTTCTTTATTAAAAAAATAAATCATAGTCACATGGGGATTATTTAAGGAACATAGGATGATTTGAAAACAAAAAGTTTGGGGCACCTGGATGGCTCAGTTGGTTAAACATCCAACTTCGGCTCAGGTCATAATCTCACTGTTCCTGAGTTTGAGTACCGCCTTGGGCTCTGCACTGACGGTGTGGAGCCTGCCTAGGATTCTCTCTCCCTCCCTTTCTCTCTGCCCCTCTCCCACTCACATGCATGCTCTCTCTCTCTCTCTCTCAAAATAAATAAATAAACTTAAAAAATACAAATAAAAATAAAAAGATGTTTAACATAATTTAGCAAGTCACCAGCTAAAGCTATGAGAGTCATTTGTCTCAATGTATGTGGAAAAGGCATTTGATAATATTCAATGTCCATTTTTTAAAATGTTTATGTATTTATTTACTTGTAAATTTTTATTTTTGAGACAGAGAAAGCACGTGTGCGTCAGTGGCGGAGGGGCAGAGAGAGAGGGGGATGTGACAGGATCTGAAGCAGGTTCCACACTGACAGCAGAGAAAACGAATGCAGGGCCTGAATTCAGGAACTGTGAAATCATGAGCTGAAATCAAGAATCAGATGCTTAACCAACTGAGCCACCTAGGTGCTCCTATTTATTTCTTTTGAAAAAGAGAAAGAGAGAGAGAGAGAGAGTGAGCACAAGTGAGGGAGGGGCAGAGAGCAAGGAAGAGAGAGAATCCCAAGCAGGATCCACACTGTCAATGCAAAGCTCCAAGTGGGGCTCAATCCCACGAACCCATGAAATCATGACCTGAGCTGAAATCAAGAGTGGACGCTTAACTGACTGAGCCACCCAGGCACCCCACAATGTCCATTTTTTTTAATTAAAAAGGTTTTGTATTAAAATAGAAAGTGGAAACCTGTGTAGTCATCAATGAGGACTAGTATATAAATTATGATACATACACACAATGGACCGTTCTGTCCCTGTAAGAGAGAGAGAGAGAATGAGGAACATCTCCGTTGCTGGTATGGAAATATCTCCAAGATACATTGTTAAGTGAAAAAAAAAAAAAAAAAGCAAGGTGCAGAGGAAAGAGCATCACATATTATCAACACGTAGAAAGGAAGAGAAAAGATATGTTTGTGTTATCTGGAATGTATAAATTTATAAATATCATCTGAAAAGATAACAAGAAGGCGAAATCATAGTAAGTTGTGCTGCACACATGTGCGTGTGTGTCGTGAGGGAGTAACTGAAACCAAATAGGTGAAGAAAGCCTTTTTATAGTATATCTTTTCATACTTTTAGTTCTGGGATCACATGAATCTATTACCTATGCGAAATATTAAGTAGGTAATTTGAAAAAGAAGTTACAAGTTTGTGCTACTATGATTATCTGGGCTCTCACAACAAATGATAATACTTTCAGTGTTGTTGGGAGCGTAATCGTAGCACTTTTAAATCTGGAATGATCATGTGAGGAAATCCAAAATCTCTTTGGCCAAGGGTGGGACGTACGTCCAGAGACATGACGTGGTCTGTTTTACCTACTGTCAGAGCGAGCTAGAACTAAGACAGCTTGCATTTTCCTATTGATTCCCTGGCAAATTTAGTGATCATTTATACGATTCCTTTCAGGCTATTTTAACTCCCCTGTTCTACTTAGTTGGTTCTTGCTTAGTATTAATTGTGTAATAACTACTTCATGGTTCTTCCAAGTTTGTTATTCCCCAATAGGGAATTAGATCCCTGAAATTCATGGCCAAAGACGGGAGTGACAACTAAATTCCTCTGTATACAGGAACATTTTCTTTGTGGTCTTATTCTGAAGTTAGGTATCGCATTATAGCTCCAAAGAATAGAGATTTGATTCTGTAAGTCAAGAACGTTCAGTAATTTGCCGATGCTGTGCAAGCTTTCTGTTTTCCTAGAATAATAACAATAATAGATAGTATAGCTAACATTTATTGGGTTCTATCTATAAGCAAGGAAGCAAGAGCTACCTGTATTAACTCATTTAGTCTTCTTAACAATATTAGGAGGCAGATACTGTCATGGAACCCATTTCACGAGGAAGGAACTGAGGCTTGCGGACGTGAAGTCTCTCAGGTTGTCAGAACTGGTCAGAAATGGAATTGAGTTGCAGGCAAATGAAGGTTAACTCTTGAATGAATCAACATCCTTCATGGTTTCTCAGATGCCTCTGTCATAAGGAATTCTTTTTTTTTTTTTTTTTTTTGGATCTCTGACTCTGGTTTCCTTCCACTTCTCTCAGACCCACTGATTTGGAAGTGTCTTTACATTTTCATGAATTTCTGAATGCAATGAGCTCTGATGGCAGTCTACCAACAGTTCTGCTCTTGGACACTTCGTCTTATCTAAGACTTCATTGAAGGGGCATCTGGGTGGCTCAGTTGGTTAAGCATCTGACTTTGGCTCTGGTCACGGTCTTGTGGTTTGTGAGTTCGAGCCCCATATCAGGCTCTGTGCTGACAGCTCAGAGCCTTGAAGCCTGCTTTGGATTCTGTCTCTGTCTCTCTCTCTGTCTCAAAAACAGACATTTAAAAAAAAAAACAAAAAACTTCATTGAAGACATCAGAATGGGGGTGTCTGGGTGACTCAGCCAGTTGAGCCTCCAACTTCGGCTCAGGTCGTGATCTCACAGTTTGTGGGTTCATGATCTCATGGTGTGTGGGGTTGAGCCCTGCATCAGGTTGCTGCTGACAGTGCAGAG
The DNA here is from genome assembly GCF_007474595.2 of Lynx canadensis. Lineage (NCBI taxonomy): Eukaryota > Metazoa > Chordata > Mammalia > Carnivora > Felidae > Lynx > Lynx canadensis. Next base: position 209,334,779 of record NC_044310.1, on the reverse strand, counting down.
CCTGCTTCAGATCCTCTGTCCTCTCTCTCTCTGCCCCTCCCCCGCTCCTGCTCTCTTTCAAAAAAATAAACAACATTTTTTAAAAAAGAAGATATCAGAATGCTACAAGGTTATTTCTCTTCGTCAGGTACCTACACTTTAGCAAGAGTGATTTTGAGTCCTAATATGTTGTTAACATGGAGCTAATGTAGGAGATAACCACAAGAGTAATAGAGAGAAATTCTTAGAGAAATTAGTTATCGAGTATTTGAGTAACTCAAATTCAGTTATGCAGTATGGCTTTTATTTTTTTTTTAAATTTTTTTTTCAACGTTTATTTATTTTTGGGACAGAGGAGACAGAGCATGAACGGGGGAGGGGCAGAGAGAGAGGGAGACACAGAATCGGAAACAGGCTCCAGGCTCCGAGCCATCAGCCCAGAGCCTGACGCAGGGCTCGAACTCACGGACCGTGAGATCGTGACCTGGCTGAAGTCGGACGCTTAACCGACTGCGCCACCCAGGCGCCCCTCAGTATGGCTTTTAAAGAAATGCCACTTGCATTGTTTTTAAGTAAGAATAGTAAGTAAAATAAAGTCAATAATTTGTCGCCTAATAAATACCTTAGGAAATCTCTTTTAATACATATGCATGATTTATAATATACATACATACATACCAACACATATTTTAATTTTTATAACAAATAAATATTTTAAAGTACATAAAATATTTTTCTTTCATGACATAGATTTTTTTTTCTGGCCACCTTTTATTTACAAAAATATAATTGATTTACTTATGTAACAGGATGCTGAGTTGGGGGTTTTCATGTGTTATCAAGATAAAATAAATGCTCACACCATATATGACAATTAACTCAAAATGGGTCAAAGCCTTTAATGTAACAGCTCAAATGATAAAACTCTTAAGAGGAAACGTGGTTGTAAATCTGTAGGATCTTGGATTAGGCAATGATTTCTCAGCTATGGCACCTAAAGCACAAGCAAACAAAGGGAAAATATATAAATTGGGTGTCATCAAAATTAAAAACCTTTGGCCTCAAAGAACACTATCAACAAAGTGAGGGGCGCCTGGGTGGCGCAGTCGGTTAAGCGTCCGACTTCAGCCAGGTCACGATCTCGCGCTCCGTGAGTTCGAGCCCCGCGTCAGGCTCTGGGCTGATGGCTCGGAGCCTGGAGCCTGTTTCCGATGCTGTGTCTCCCTCTCTCTCTGCCCCTCCCCCGTTCATGCTCTGTTTCTCTCTGTCCCAAAAAAAATAAATAAAAAACGTTGAAAAAAACAAACAAACAAACAAACAAACAAACAAAAAAAAAAAAACAAAGTGAAAAGACAACCCATAGAATTGAAAATGTTTGCAAGTCATGTATCTGATAAGTCTGGTATTGAGAATATAGAAGGAACTCTTACAAGCCAACAATAAAAAAGACAAGTTACTCAAGAAGTGGAAAAATATTCGAATAGACATTTGCCCAGAGAAGATATACAAATGGCCAATGAGCCCATGAAAAGATGGCTAACATCAATGTCATTAGAGAAATACCAATCAAAGTCACGATGAGATACCATTTCTCATCCACTGGGATGGCGGCAATCAGAAAGACAGGCCGTAACAAGTGTTGATTAGAATGTAGAGAAAACAGGACCTTCATACATTTGGGGTTGTATAATGGTGTAGCCATTTGAAAAACAGTTTTGTGGGGTGCCTGGTGGCTCAGTCAGTTAAGCGTCCAGCTCTTGCCTTTGGCTCAGGTCATGGTTCGTGGGTTGGAGCCCCACATCAGGCTTTGTGCTAACAGTGTTGAACCTGCTTGGGATTCTCTGTCTCCCTCTCTCTTTGCCCCTCCCTTGCTCGTGTGTGCTTTCTCTCTCAAAATAAATAAATAAACTTAAAAAAAATAAAAGAAAAATACCTTGCAGTTCTTAAAAGTTTCAACATAGAGTTACCATGCAAGGCAGCAATGTCAACCTTAGGTCCATACCCAAGAGAACTGAAAACAGATGTCCACACAAAGACTTGTATGTATTACTCCTAAGAGCCAAAACAATGAAGACAGCCCAAATGTCCATCAACTGATGAAGAGATAAAAAAAATGTGTTACACCTACACGATGGTATTATTCAATCAAAATGGGGGTTGGTGGGGGAATGAGCGGAATAAGTGATGGGATTAAGGAGTGCACTTGTCTTGATCACTGGGAGTTGTACAGAAGTGTTGGATCACAGTATTGCACACCTGAAGCTGATATTACACTGTATGTTAAGTGGAATTTAAAATAGAATGAAATAGAGATACATGCTACAACATGAATGACTCTTGAAAACACTATGCTAAGTAAAAGAAGCCACATATTGGATGATTCCATGTGTATGAGATGTCCAGGATAGGCCGATCCATAGAGACAGACAGTAGATTAGTAATTGCCATGGGGTTGCAGAGAGGGGACAATGGGGAGTGACTGCTAACGAATATGGGGTTTCTTTTGGGGATGATAATAATGTTCTGGAGTTAGAGAGGATAATTGTGCAACCTCATGAATATCCTAAAATCTACCGAATCGAACACTTTAGTGAATTTTGTGGTTTCTAAATTATATCTCAGTTTACAAAAGGATGTGATAAATGTCAGATACCAAATTTACCTAGGAAAAGATTAACCATATGCACATTTCAAAAGACATATTCCAGAATCTCTTGGATTCCTAACCCAACTGACTCTCACCTAGACGAAGGATATAAAGTGTGGCCTTGGGCAGACCTACAGAATCACTCTCACCTCCCAAGTTTTCTGGGAAATGTTCATTTGTGTGGAGGGTCTTGTCAACCTCCCAGCTCTGCCTTCCAGCAAATTAAATGCTTCCCTCTGAAAGGTGAAGAAAAAGAGGAAGCCCTTGCAAAGTAAATAACACAGAGCTAACAGCCTGATGAGCTGCGAATGCATTTTCTTAGCAGGTTTACGATTGAAGAAAATATTCACCGATAAACACTTTCTCACCTATGGTACTGCATAAATTAATTTCTTTAATGAGTAATGATCAGCACTTTCTACAGAGTGTCTCGATTTTAGAGACTTCATAATTTTATTGCAGGAGGTGCTTAAAGACAAAGTGTATGTTGTGATAAATGCTACACATTTATACCATTCATTAAAGTTCAGGAATGGATCTTACAGTGCAGACACATGTTTGTACCTAGGGTCAAACAACGGGCTTTAAATACAGTATTCGGTTAAATGGCATAAAACTTGACGATCACAAATACGATAGTTATGCCAGCTGGCATGGTTTTGATTGCTCTCTTGAAATACTCCCTTCAAAAAATAATCATCTCTATTTAGGCTTTAAACAGGATGCTGCTTATTCTATACATTTTTATCTATGAAGGGAAAAATAATCTTCATTGCATTTATATTCTTAAAAAAACAGCACTATTTGTAAGCTATACATTGAGTGATGATTTTAAACTATTTGACAGTGCAGACCAGTGAAGTCAATAAATAAGGGAAGCTGGGGTGCAATGATCTGATCTCATTCTCCCATTTTATAGATGAGGACATTGAGGCCCAGCTGTGATGTGTCAAAGGTGAGTTTGTCTAATTCTAAGACCAGCCTACTTTCTACCACCCAATGCTGATGGAAGATCAGAAGTGCCCGAATGTGGCCAAACACCACTTATCAAAAGTCTTGAATAGTTTCCTCAAGGCTCTTATTCGAAGTCAACTTGACCGAAACAACAGGAATGGAGTTGGAGTAGCTAAGTCCACTCTGTCCTGTAGGTTTGTTGCCCTCCTGTTGAGGATGAGAGAGAGGAACCTTCTCGACTTGCTGTTGATCTGTGAGCATCATTGCAACTCTGTGATTTCTGCTTTGGTACACGTAGGGGAGATGGGAGTTTCAGGGGCCAGTGGTTTGGGACCATAGCATCATGATGATTGCTGTGAATTTGTGGTGTTTTACCTTGTCTACTATTGTCGAGGAAAAGCAGATGATCTTAACAGAGTTTGGGATATGTGCATCCTGTTGCAGGCTGCCCCATAATCATACCTTCCTCCAAGCTAATGCACCAAAAGCCAGAAGAAACGAGAAGTGAGTCTTCTAGCGGTCATCAGCGGCATGTGATTGACCAGCTGCTGCCCGTTCTTTGTTCACAAAGCATCTGATGATTGTTTGCTACTTATTCAATAAAAAGAAAGTTGGGCACACTCAATGAATGCAGAACAAACTGGTTATTCATTAATAAGCATGAGTCTGTGTATTAGCTTCCTGTCGCTTCTATAACAAATAAATACCAACTTGATGGCTTGAAACAGCACGTGTTTATTCTCCCATGGGTCTGGAGGTCAGAAGCCTAGACTCAGTTTCACTGAGCCAAAATCAAGATGTCAGCAGGACTGTGCTCCCTCTGAGTATCTAGGGAGTGATTACATTTAGCACCTACCTGAATAACCCAGGGTAGTCTCTCCATCTCAAGATTCTTTTTTTTTTTTTTTCAACATTTATTTATTTTTGGGACAGAGAGAGACAGAGCATGAACGGGGGAGGGGCAGAGAGAGAGGGAGACACAGAATCGGAAACAGGCTCCAGGCTCTGAGCTGTCAGCCCAGAGCCCGACGCGGGGCTCGAACTCAGGGACCGCGAGATCGTGACCTGGCTGAAGTCGGACGCTTAACCGACTGCGCCACCCAGGCGCCCCTCCATCTCAAGATTCTTAATTTAATCACACCTGCAGTCTCTTTTGCCATATAAGGTAGCATTCACAGGTTTCAAGGACTGCACCCTCAATATATTGGTGGAGGGCATTGCATTATTTAGCTGACCAGAGTTTGCAAGGCCAATAAGCTTTCTCAAGGGTACACATGAGCCCTGCTTTTGAGCGTAATTTTAAGCATAATTAATTCTTCAGGGCCATTGGGTGCACTCACTGTGCCAAAGTGGATCTTAGAAGCCCATAGAAATTCATCTACTTTCTTAAAGGCCCAATTTACACTCAGGAAGGGGCTTTGGAACTGGATTAAATTTTTATCCATAACAGCTACTACTCTTTATATAGGCTGAGTTTGCTTACATTTGTGCAGATCTGGCTGGCGGTAAGGAGAGGGATTATTCCTCCCTCCTCTCGTGTTCTTCTCTCTTCCAAATACAAGTCTTATCACCACACAGGACTGGAAGCCTTATTGTCTGGGACCCTACTGGACCTCAGCTGGATTTGGAAGGGTCCCGTGTCAGGCTCTGGTTTTGGCTTCTTTCCGCTGCGCAATTGGGAGCCCCACCTATGACACTGGCCAGTGATTTTTCTCTCAGTCTACTTGCCATAAGCCTTAAGATTTAAGGTATGGGTGCCTGTAACCTCTGGAGGTAGGGGAGCTATGGATGGTGGAAGAGATGAGTGAATCTTATTGCTGGATACCATGAATAATCCAGATGATGTCAGAAGAAGCATCTGGCTTAAGATTTAAGGGTCCAGGCTCTGGAGTTAGACTTCCTGGGTCTGAATCTGGTCTGTGTGATCCTGGGCAAGGTGGGAAACCTTTGGGAGCCTCTGTTTTCTGAGCTGTAAAATGGGGGACAATTGCAATTCTTAGCTTCTGTGTTTGCTGGGAAGATTGAATAATATAATCTGAGTCAAACTTTTTTTTTTTTATGTTTCTATTTATTTTTGAGACAGAGAGAGACAGAGCATGAGCAAGGGAGGGGCAGAGAGAGAGGGAGACATAGAATCTGAAGCAGGCTCCAGGCTCTGAGCTGTCAGCACAGAGCCTAACACGGGGCTCAAACTCACAACCGTCCAGATAGTGACCTGAGCTGAAGTCAGATGCTTAACCAACTGAGCCACCCAGGTGCCCCCTGAGTCAAGCTTTTAGCACAATGGCTGGCATCCAGAAGCACTCAATCTGTGGAAGCACTTGTAAATAATGTGTCCAGCCACGGAGACTTTCAGAGCATGGATTTGCTTGTTGATTCCCCAAGGTTATGCTGAGTGTGTGTGTGTGTGTGTGTGTGTGTGTGTGTTTGGGCGGCGGGGTGGGGGGGATGTACTGCACTCTGAATCCTCTGTTTGGTCATATTTATGGAGATTCTTGACAGAAGTCAGTGCTGTGGGAAAGACTGAAGTGTATAAGATACAGAACTCAGCATCTGCAAGAGAGAGTGAAGTAGATATAAAAGTTTTCATAAATGCCACAGGACTAAGGCAGCTAGATCAGACTCTAGGAATCCAGAGCAAGATAGAGGGACAGGGATAGAGAATTTGGTCGTCTGATCACTTGTAAACCTCTGCACACCATTGTCTTAATTCTCTAAATTTGTTTTCCATTTATGATTATTTGGTGTCCAATTATAGTTAAGAGTGTTGCATGGAAATGTGATTGGAGGCTGTGTCTGCATGGGCAGAGACTGTTGACTCATGGGTCTCACAGGAGAGGGTTCATTAGGGGCACTAGCCAGGGCAGTTGGCTGCCCCAGGAAAACCTCTGCCAATCTCCTGCCTGGAAATTGAGTTCTGGAGCTAAGTAGGAAAAGCAGGCTGATGAAGGTTATCAGAACTTTCAGCATGTACATTCCACTTTACCATCCTCTCTCCAGGAGATCCTTACTCCTTCAACCCCCGGGATGGTCTTTCTAGATCAAGGTGACTGTATTAGCTTCCCAGGACTGCCATATGTAACAAAGTACCACAAACTGGATGGCTTACAACAACAGAAATTTATTTTCTCACAGTTCTCTGGGCGCTAAGTCCCAAATGAAGATGTTGGGAGGGCTGGTCCGTTCTGGAAGCTGTGAGGGAGAATCCATGTCATGCCTCTCTCATGGCTTCTGGTGGCTGTTGGCAATCTTTGATGCTCCTTGGCTTGTGGCTACATCACCTCATTTTTGTCTCTAGTTGTCACACAGCCCTCCCCGTGTCTCTTTCTTCTCCTTTCTGTCTCTGATAAGGGATCTCCTCATTAGATTTAGGATCCATCTTTATTCAAAACAGGTCTTCTTTCGAGACATCTTTACCTTCATTACATCTGCAAAGATTATTCCAAATAAGGTCACATTCTGAGGTTGGGGGTGGATGTCTTTTGGGGAACACAAGTCAACCCAATACAGTGACTATATATTTTGTTTGTCCAAGCCAAGACATGTTGGGATTGACAAATGCTAAACAGGATGGAACGCCAGTCAAGTGTCCTTGCTCGGTCACAGTGGGCAGGCTATATAACCACCTTCTAGATACCCACCCACCATCTTCCCCTGGGAGAGCGTCTGTCAGGCCACGTGGGTTAGAAGAGGAAATGACAGGACTGAACTATTAACACCGACTTCTGAACGTTTCCAATATCCTTTGGCAAAAATTCACTTGCTTGCTGAGTCTTCTCCTTTAGGGACACTGAGGTTGAAAGCTAAGTCCATCGTTTTCAAACTTTGTGATGTCCTCTTCCACCATTGTCCCCTCTCTTCTTTTTATTAACCACTGTACTGTCACTTTAGTGGGGAAAAAAAGTGAGGAAAACAGTACCTCAGGAATTGGGAAGGAAGAGACATAAGTATGGGGGCTCCATCGGCTTTTGTGTATAGGGATGTGCAGTAGGAACGAGCGCATTTTGGTTTTACTTTAACGTTAAAATGCGAGAAGTAGGTGTTCCCGGGCGGCTGAGTCAGTTAACCAACTCACTCTTGGTTACGGCTCAGGTTATGATCTCACGTTTTGTGAGTTCGAGCCCCACATCGGGTTCTGTGCTGGCAGAGCAGAGCCTGCTTGAGATTCTCTCTCTCTGCCCCTCCCCGCTTCTCTCTCTCTCTCTCAAAATACATAAATAAGCTTAAAAACGAAAAAGATGCAAGAAGTGAAAAAGGATAGGGAGACCCTCACCCATAATTTAAGAAAGTGTAATTGGGGCGCCTGGGTGGCGCAGTCGATTAAGCGTCCGACTTCGGCCAGGTCACGATCTCGCGGTCCGGGAGTTCGAGCCCCGCGTCGGGCTCTGGGCTGATCGCTCAGAGCCTGGAGCCTGTTTCCGATTCTGTGTCTCCCTCTCTCTCTGCCCCTCCCCCGTTCATGCTCTGTCTCTCTCTGTCCCAAAAATAAATAAACGTTGAAAAAAAAATTAAAAAAAAAAAAGAAATTGTAATTAAAACTATAATGCATACTTATATTTAAATGTCAACCCAGCAGATTCTTTTTACGGTGATGTTGTGATATTTAATACTAGGGATGTGGGGAGAATAGGCAGTCTAACACACTGCTGGTACAATATAGGTCAGCAGACTTTTCTGGGGGAGAATTTTATATCAATTTTCGAAGGCCTGAAAAATATGCCCATGTGTTCACCCAGCTTCACCTCTAGGAAATTATCTAGAAGAAAAACAAAAAAGATTTGTTACAGACCTATGTGTGAGGGATATGCATTCACAAACTATGTGTAGGTCGCAATCAGTGAAACGTTAACAGGGTAATAGTTAAATTAGAGGGCATCCGTATGATAGCATTTCATGCAGCCATTAAAAATCACGTTTTAAATGAATATTTAATAACACTGCCAAATGATCAGGACATTGTTTAAAATTTAAGAGGTAGGTTACAAAGCAGTAGGTTCGTAATGATCTCTGATGTAAAAAACCCAAACATCTTCATACATTGTAAAAAAAAAAAAAAAAAGCTGAATAGCTACGTCAGCATGTTAAATATCTTCAGTATCTCTGGAGGATGTGATTAGAGGAGGCATTTATTTCTATTTTTGTGTTATTTTGCATCTCTGTGTTTTCTACAATGCATGTGTTACTGTGTATTGCTGTTATGTTAAGAAATTAGCCCAAGAGAACAAAGACAAATGGAAAAAAATGAACACAACAGAAAAACACAATCTGAGTCGCTGTCTCTTCCCCCTGTTCCTTACATAGGGCAGTGTGGAGCTATGTAGGGAATGGAATCTATATATATATACACTCCCCAGGGACTGCTGGCCTCTTCCTACCACCTGTGTCTTTGGAATCCAGCCCTTCAGAGCCCTGTTTCATTGAGATCTGACACCTCGATGTTTTTCGAAGCCTGCCTTGTTCATATATCATAGTTGGGAAACTCTTTCGACCTTGGGGATAAAAGAGATTGCTTTTCTTTTAGCTACCAATTTAGAGCAAAATTCAGTCTTTTGTAGTGCTATTTCTCCACGGTGACCCCTTTCTGCCGGTCACTGCATTAGAGCACTCAGATGTCACTACTTCTTGTACGAGTCGTGAAGAATTTAAAGTGAACGTACCATTCTTCCCCTTCATGTAGTCATTAGCTTTACCTGAAAGCTAATCTTCTGGTCAAACAGATAATCTTAAACTTCTTATGCTCTGGGTATTAGTGAAGCATTTGAGGCTTTTTTTGTTCCTTTAGAGATGTTGATTGATTAGTTTCACAAAGTTGAGAAAAATCTCCCTTGACCCCATACGCTACCTTCCCCAAATCCACTAATCAGAGCTGAGATGCTATAATTTCTGATCTTTATATCGTTGTCCTATTAGTCACTTTCACCTAACTTATTATGCCTTCACAACACCCTCCTCCTGCTGGGCATCGTTTCCTTCTCAACATCACGCGTGCTCACGCACCCGCATATGGATAAGACTTGCAGATATATAGCAAAATGACAGTTGAACGATAGGATGTTTGTACACATTTGGTAATCTGTTTGGGATTAAAATGTAAGACTCCCCATTAGGTTGCTCCATGAACATTTATATACTGCTCTTTGTTTAGGTGACCTTAGATTCTGAAGCAAAAATTAGGACACATAATGTGGTATATTTTTTTTCTTGTGTTTAAATATCTATTTGGTCCAGTTTACAAGGGGATAAAAATTTAAAAATGCTTAGTTTAAAAGTTAGCTGTATTGAGGAAAGGAATTTCTATGACATTAGGACTGTTTTAGACAATCTTCAGTACTTGACCACTATTGTATCGTTACCCTTGGTTGGATGTGTGTGTGTGTGTGTGTGTGTGTGTGTGTGTGTATGAGATTCTTACAGATGCTCAGTCTACTTTGTGTACAAGTAGTATTATATAAATAATTCCAAGGTGTTAGAATATATAATATTTCAAAATGTAATTTACATTGACCCATCAGGTTGTTAACTTATCACACCTAAACACACAACACTGAGCAGCCATTGTTCACGGCAGGTTATTTCTTCCTCTTCTTGGCTGCCAGATGAAGGAATGCTAAAAATGGCTTTGTAGGTTGGTAAACTTACACTTAAAAAAATGATATTACTTATTAGAAACACAGAGTGGGAATTTTTGGAGCAAGGATTTCAGATTCCTGTGGCTGTGTTACTCATGGTCCGGCCTACTCCATTGTTTACCTGATTATAAAAGTTGCTTATTGAAAATAATTTTTTAAATATGGAAATCAATAAAAGCATAAATAAAATGACAATAACTCAATTTCAACACTCGGAGACAACTTCTATTCAGAATCTGACTTTTAAAATAGTTTTCTGTGGATATATAAATATATAAAGATCTTGTTGAACATGTAATTTAGTATTCTGCTTTTTTTACTTAACAACAAATGTTAAGCATATTCTATATAACTAAAAACTCTTAAGAACATAATTTTTAAATTATGTAAACTCCACTGTGGCAGAGATGTTTGTCTGGATAGTGTCTGGACGTAGTAGGCTCTTGATAGCTATTGAATGGTTCTGTCTATTACGAATGTACTCTAATTTACTTGTTTACTCTTATGGGCAGTTTCTTTCTTTTATAAATTATATTACTAGGGATGCTTTTGAACACATCATAAATCACTTGCCTTGGGAGTTATTTTCTAAAATTTGATTTCCTAAAAGTATAAATATGAAGTTAAACAGCATAAGCATATTTATGGACCTTGATACAAATGAGTTTTCATTTATGGTGCCCACCTTCAAGAGGACTAGTAGAGATTATAGATTTAAATTATCTCTTTGGACAGAACATAGGTAACCAGTTAAAAGGATAAACAAACCATGACTTTCCTGAAATCGTTTAACCAAGCATCAACCAAGGTAGCTTACTAGTCACATACTGACAGTGAAGTCAATATGCCTACATGTTGACTGCCCTACAGTTAACACTAGAAGGATTTATTACTTATTCAAAAACTGCATATGGAACACTCATAATGAATCGTGTACAAACCCTGGGAAAAGCAAGATGAAGACAGTCTCTGCCTTTATGGGGCTTACAGTTGATTGGTCTCAGACTGAGACCTATGAAGGTCTAGCACCACCTGAGAAGGTTGAGTTGAAAGACTTCAGAGTTCATTTTGAAATAAACTTGGGGAAACTACATGGAATTTACTCATTTCTTAACACATGGTGTTTCTTCTCTCAGAGAAGGCATATTCAACATCATCAGATCGAGTATGGAGGAAGATGAGACTAAAAGAGAGGCATGTACAAGGCATGTGTGAACCATGTATGAACCATGTGTGAACTCCAGCAGAGGTCTTGGGTTCACCACTCAACTTCACAAGGTCTTGGTTTTTCACTAAAATAAAGAAGGATAATTTCAAACCCAGCTCCAGTCTTCTTTGATATACTTTTTATTTTTTAAGTTTATTTTTGAGAGAGAGAGAGAGAGAGAGAACGAGCATAAGTGGAGGAGGGGCACAGGGAGAGAGAGAGACACAGAATCTAAAGCAGGTTCCAAGCTCTGAGCTGTCAGCACAGAGCCTGATGCAGGGCTCGAACCCATGAACCATGAGATTATGACCTGAGCCGAGGTCATATGCTCAGCCCACCGAGCCACCCAGGCGCCCCTCCAGTCTTCTTTGAAATCAAAGCTTCAAGGGTCTCTGCTTAGCAGTTGAGAGGTGATCTCTAGGCTACCAGGTAGTATTCACTGATCTCTAAAGGCAGAATTTTGTGTTCACAGGCAAATATAAGATTTTGGAAGATCCCTGAGATGATAGCCTATGACTAGCTTTCAAAAAAAAAATTCTTTATAGGTGTGCTGGGTGGCTCGGTCGGTTAAGCGTCCGGCTTCAGCTCAGGTCATGATCTGACAGTTCTTGAATTCAAGCGCCAGGTCGGGCTCTGTGCTGTCAGCTCGGAGCCTGGAGTCGGCTTAGGATTCTGTGTCTCCCTCTCTCTCTGCCCCTCCCCCACTTGCGCTCTGTCTTTCTCTCTCTCAAAAATAAACATTAATAAAAAACTTAAAAAGAAATACATAAAATAAAGAAAAGAAAATTATTAAAAAATTGTCTCCTGTCTGCCTTCTGCCCATTTAACTTGACACCACATCTTTTTATTTTTTTTTTTTTGCTGATGTTTTGGACATATCCCAAGCTGAGAGCCTCTAGGAGTCAATATTGATTCCTTTTACACTATTCCTTGGTTAAAAGTGTGCCTTAGGATGATAGAATGACAGATTTATATTATGGCACAGAAATCAAGTACATTCCTTTTCTTTCATATGTTTTATATTTATTTTTTGGTGTGGGGTAATGGACGATACTCCATCTATGTCCTCTCCTAGATGAGCAGGAGCTGAGACACTTATTGGATGGTACTGAGGGGGCCAGGGATGGCTATCTCATGCCCTTGGGTGTTAATTCTCACTCACTGAAGGAACAGCCCGAAGATGCAGCATCCATTCAGATGCAGCATCTGGAAACAAAATCAGATCGAATTATCCAGCTGGTTTGTCCATCTGAAGGACCCATCAGAAGAAAGTCCTGTCAATGGGAGGGAAACCAGTTGAGTCAAGGGTTTAGAAGTGGAAGGGAAATGGAGCCTGAGTTGTGAGAGTGGCTCTAGCAACTTTTTGTAGGCACGTTGTCACTTCTGGGGATAGCAGAGAGGTACCATCAAAAGCAACATCTGGACCTTGCCAACTATGAAATGACTAGAACTGTACTAGTAAAGAGGATCATGGCTGGCCAGCAGCCAGCAGTAGATTTCTCTGGAACTGCCACACCAGCTCAGGGCCAAGGAGTATGACAGGACCCCTGAGTCATCTCTTCTCTCTCTAAGTCCTTCAACAGGAGACACTGTGGAAGGTTCACAGTGGAGCATTGAGTGATACCAAACATTTTGTTTGCCTTGTTATATCAACTATAGTTACAATAGATTTTATTTGATTGGAACAAACTTCCTCATGATGCCTGGTTGCCAGGGAGCTAATCAACGGGCGAGTTGGTGTTACCCTTCAGGACTGCTCAATAGATGGCCTTTTTCATGTGAAGAGCCATTCTGAAGAGATGACTTGATGACAGAGTGCTAGATTTCTCTGCTTCCGGGGCTCACACAGTCAATAAGGGGAGGACTGGAGATGGGTTAAGAAAGAAAGGAAACTTCTCTTCCATGGGCTGTAGATCACCGGTAAGAAGAAATTGGCACTCCTCACCTTTCCTCTCCCACCTTAAAAGCCAGAGAGCAAGTTCTGTCTTCACACTACCATGATTATGCCAAAGAGACTGAGTAGTCGTCTTATTTGCCCTTGAGTGTTTGGATGGCTTCAACTTTACTTTTTCCTCATGTTAATAACTCTAGGGCTAAATTAGTACTGTGTGTGCTAGTTTAAAGTTTTCCGTTGGGAACCTACACCATTGTTTCTGGTACTAGCTGTTCCTCCTTTATTGAACAGTAGCAAGTGTGTTACCCAGTTTTAAATCCATTTTTGGCAAGTCCTCCATAGTTCGGTGTCAAAAGAGGTGATGGGGCCAGCTTTTCTTGATTTTTATAAGAAATTGAATTCTGTATTTTAAAAGACATTTGCCAAGTGTTTACATTAAAAAGAAATATATCTACGCAAACACTGTTTGACTCAAATTAGGATAAGCTATGCTTGGAATTGAGACGAGATGCGTTGTTTGCCAGAATGAAGATTTATTCGGTATTCAACAAACATTTATTGATTTCTCAATGTTGGCCAGGAATTGTGTTAAATACTATGAGGTTTGTATTGATAAATGAGATAATGCCTGCCTTCAAATCACTCACCGTCTCTTGAGAGAGACGTATAATAAAAGATTAATGGCACTTGTAATTAATGTCTAGGTGTAAGTAAGCAGAGGAAGCTTTAAAGCCATTTTGAGGGGCTCCAGACATAAAATATCAGGTTCAGAATATCAACCATTGCAATGCCAAAGACTTCTACAACTACCTATATGGATTCTTATTTTCTTCGGTTTCCCAAATGCTCTCTGCATATTACAAGGGTTGACAACCCGTGTTCTTTAAGTCTTTCCTCGAATACCACCTTCCTACTGAGGTCTTCTGGGGTTATCAGATTTAAAAATCTGTCTTTAGCTCACATCCACCCAGATCACTCTTCCCCCACCCTGTATTCTCTAATCTTCTTCTGTACTTTATTTCTTTTTTGTTTAGCTTTTATTTATTTTGAGAAGGAAAGAGAGAGAGAGAGAGAGAGAGAGAGAGAGAGAGAGAGAGAATTAATCCCAAGCAGGCTCCATGCTGTCAGCACAGATGCAGGGCTTGAACTCACGAGCCATGAGATCATGACATGAGCTGAAATTGAGAGTCTGATGCTTAACTGACGGAGTCACCCAGGCGCCCCTCTGTGCTTTATTGCTTTTTCTCCAGCAACTCTCGCCTTTAGATAGAATATATATTTTACTTTTTATTAGTTATTATTATTATTAATCAACTATTTTTCTCTCCCCTCACTGGAAATATAAGCACTGTTCTTATATAGTCGTATTCTAAGCACCTAGAATGGTGGCTTTCACATAGAAGGTGCTCAGTAAATATCTGTTGACCTAAATTAAGGATGAGGACTTTTATCATTTGCACAAAATTAAGGACACGTTTAATGGCCTATGCATTTTATTTTTATTCTTTGCATAGCCAAAATCTTCTGAGGGAGAAACTAGTAGATAAAAGTTAGGCAGGAAAGTTATCTTGCAATTAATCAGTCGATAGTTACTGAGTGCTGGTTACACATTAGGCGTTGTGTTGGATAATACCTGAAGCTCAAGAGAGATCTTTGCCTTCGAATATCTTAAAATGTAATTGGTGAAGGAGATATCGATGCATGGAAAATTAAGAACCCAGGAAAATAGTATGAAGTCTTGAGGCAGAATAAGAGAAAGAGCTCAGGGAGTGTGTAAGCAACCTTGGCTGAATGGACTGAAGGTAGCTGGTTGGTGGGGAAAGTTTCCTGGAAAACATAGGGCTTGATCCTATGAGAGCCTAATGCTCAAGGTGGGCTTTTGGGGTGATTAGGTCATGATGGCTCTCATGGGATTAATAATGGGATTAGTGGTCTTATAAAAGGGACCTCAAAGAGCTCCCTTACTCCTTCCACCATGTGAGGACACAGACAAAATGGCTATTAATTAGGGAGTAGGCTTTCACAAGCCCCCCGATCTGCTGGTGCCTTGATCTTAGACTTCCAGGCATCCAGAACTGTCAGAAATAAATATTTGTTGTTTATAAACCACCCAATCTATGGTATTTTGTTACAGCAGCCTGGATGAACTGAGACACCGGCACCAATCAAGCTGGACAATGCTGTTCGAACCTCAACTGAAGTGTGATTTTATTTTTTATTTTTTAAAAAATTTCTTTTTCAACGTTTATTTATTTTCGGGACAGAGAGAGACAGAGCATGAACGGGGGAGGGGCAGAGAGAGAGGGAGACACAGAATCGGAAACAGGCTCCAGGCTCCGAGCCGTCGGCCCAGAGCCCGACGCGGGGCTCGAACTCCCGGACCGCGAGATCGTGACCTGGCTGAAGTCGGACGCCTAACCGACTGCGCCACCCAGGCGCCCCTGAAGTGTGATTTTAAAGTAACGTGCTATATTTTCAGATGTGTCTCCCACACTGGAGCTGAGGCAACTCAGGGTTGCCTTTAAAGTTGGGGGTTAAAAATGTGTTGAGAACTGTGTCTGTCGTAAATCACCTTCTAAGGTGACTGTTTTGAAAGCCATTGCTCATTTGGATAAATAATTGCTAAAAAAAGCAACGTTACCCCTTCATTCATCACTTTCCACAATTGTAGAAAGGGATTCTTTTCTCATTTCTCTGAATTCCTTCTACTGGCTCTTTGCACATGGAAATGTCTTCTTTGCTTCTGTAATCAAACCAATTAGCTGTGATGTCAAGAAATGACCTCTCTGACTCAAGAAAATCATAGGGAAAAGAGAACAAACTCAGCTCATATTTAATTATTATATGAGCATCATTGGTGTGGTCAAAGGAGATAATTAACTTTGACTTTGTCCTTAATAAAAGAGAAAAATTAGGCAGTAGGCACATCATGCGAACAAGACACAGTGCCCGTTTGGGGACACATGTAACCCCTTCCACTTCTCCTGTCCCTTGATGCTCTGCCACACCCAGCTATATGCCTCAAACTTTGGCTTGAGGCCTGAGTCCTGAAACACTCAGATGACTGGCTAGCTGTATGCACGATAATCTCTAAACTTTGCCTCCACTTTCCTGAGTAGATGCTATCTCCATGTTCTTCAGCATTGGATTTTTTGGTGGTAGAGGGATTATGATCACCAAACGATTTTTATTTTATATATAAATGGGAAGACCAATAATCCCATTTGATATTTGGCTTCCACAGAAATTATTCATTGATGGGAGCTTGCAGAAGACTTTGACAGGACCATGTGCTAATGCGATCACATTCGAGAGGCTGACCGAATCACTGTGACTTTGAAAGTAATTCACCTCCGCGCGTCTATCCCAGGGCGGACCGTCAGAGAGAAGAGGTAAGTGTCGCTATCAGCTGGAGTTTCACTAGCTGCTGACAAATAGATCCTAAGTGCAAGGGATCACTTGGTAAGGGCTAGCCTTGTTAAAAGAGACAAGGTCAAGCTTCAGGAATGGCAGTTCAATTGTCACCTTGAGTCTTAATGTCCACAAGACTGACAGCCTGAAAGGCATCATGGAGCCCCCTATGTATGCTGTCCTCGAATACATAGAGCTTTAAGGTAGAAAGGGACTGGGGAAAAGAATTCATTTCCCACAATTCACATGTAATTAAATGATAATTTGTCATTGCTGCTTAGGGTGGGTTAGATTTCTGTCCAAGACTAAATCGTGTGTTGCTTGGATATAGCCTAGAAAAGATGCACTTGTACTGTCTCCACTTAGGTTAGCAAGTGTTGGACTATTTGGAAACAGGCAGTTAAATATGTTGAGTTACTGTTAGGACTAACCATTTGTAAGCATGTTTGGGTCTCACAATATCTGTAGAAATACATACGGCGCAGAAACAAAGCAAGTGGGGGAATACAGTGCATTTTGCTGCAGGCAAAGTGACGAGAGACGGATTATTTCACCGCGGACTTTCCTACCCGTCCATAGTTCTCATGGCTGAAGAAGTCACCTAGCTATGTGGTCTTAGCTATTTTACTGGGGCTCACCACCCAGATCCGTAATTTTAAAGGCAACATGCTAACTGGCATTTGAGCAGGAAAAGAAACTGTGCTATTTGCAACCAAAGGCAGGAAGAGCAGGGGAACGAGAGCAAGCTGGCACTTTGTAGGTCATTATTGCCCCTGCTTAATAAAGTAATAGATGCTTCAAAATCACTTTGAAGCGGTTGCCAACTTCCTCCAAGCGCTGTGAAACCTGATACTTTTGCCTTTAAACCATGCGTGAATGAGCAAATGGTAGTACTTGTGAATTCATTCAGTGACTTCCAAACTGTAGTCTAAGCAGGGAATGGGAACCCAAGACTGAAGAGGGAGGGAGAAGTGGCCTCTACGAGATTCAGTGGTTGGATGTCAGATTTGGCTGACTTTTAGTTATGCAGGCTTGAACTTTACAGAGATAAACATTGGTTTCCCCAAAGGATCTAAAGGAATTAGAAGAGGGAACTTTGATCTTCTTAACAGTTTTTTTTTTTTTTTTAATTTAATAAGCTCATGGCAGAGTTAAGTGAAAGCCGGCTCAACCCACATTTAATAAAACACTTATTGGACTACCGAATTTAATAGATGTGTTTTAGAAGGTGGAAATTAGCGTCTGAATAATACAAGGGTTTAGGTCAGAAGAATATTTTTCTGTGCTTGTACTGAGCTGACTAGTGGGAAAGACTGGCTTAATCCTAAGGCTGAAGTCATTTTCTGTTATCTGCCTTCCCTCTCTGAGCAGGCGGTCTGCGTGTTGAGGTTCTTGAAAATGTCAAGAGTCATTTTCAGAAGTGTCATAAAGGCCACACAGGAAACTAAGGAGGCCTTATGTCTAGAACTGCATGATGGCCTTGGTTAGGGACTCACAATCTCTGTTGTAATGGGGGGAGAACATGACAGCCAGGTTGTCCTTGCCCAATTTGCTTGCTAACAGAATGGTTGAGAACAAAGGTTGACTCCTTCACTGCTCACCGCCTGCTGAGTTGTGTAACAGGTCGGCAGTCTCAATCTGTGTGTGACTTTAGCTATTCCTAAAGCAACTAGTCCCAAAGTCAGACAAGCAGAGTGACGACTTTCTTGTGCAATACGGTGGCCAGTACCAAAGAGTCATGTGGTGCAATAGAGAAATCTTCATGTGAACACTGTTGCGGAACAGCAAAGTTTCTCTCCAAAGATTCATCACCGGGTGATAGTACAGGTCTCCATGAAAAAAATAGTCCATGTTCTGCAACAGCTTTGTTCAATAAAAGACCTTGCATGGGGAAGGAAATGTTCTCTGTCTGCGCTGTCCAATATGGTAGCCACAAGCCGCATGTGGCTACTGGGACTAAGAAACTGAAGTTTAGTGTTACTTACTTTTATTTTTAGATGTTTATTTATTGAGAGAGAGAGAGGATGGATGAGTGGGAGAGGGTCAGAGAGAGAGGGAGAGAGAGAATCCCAAGCAGGCTCCATTCTGTTAGTGCAGAGCCTGACATGGGGGTTGATCTCATGAACAGTAGATAGATCATGACCTGAGCCAAACTCAAGAGCTGGATGCTTAACTGACTGAGCCACCCAGGTACCCCAGGTTCACTTATTTTTAATTCATTTTAATTTAAATAGTCCCATGCGTCTAATGGATCCTATGTTGGGTAGCAGGGTTCTAGAGGGACCGCAGCACAGATGTGTTGTGAGCACCTGCTTCACGGGCAACACAAAATTCAAGGATGCAATGTCTGGTGTATGTTTTTAAAGCTTGGGAGCTTCCACTTATTTTTCTCACGAAGCTGAAGTGCTGATCATAGAAGCAAGACACATTCCTGCAATATGATAACACCCTCATTAAAAACCAGAAGAAAAGAAATGAAAAGAAAAAAAAAAAGCTCAAGTTACAGGTGTTTCTTGGGAAGGACCGATGATTATTTCTTGGCCAGACATTTGCCGTGATGAAAAGCAGTAATGTCTCAGCAAGCAGACCACTCTCCTACTGTCATTCATTTCTGGATGCTGGGTTCCTGCACTTTTATCTGTGTCGGAGAGCTGTCGAACTCCTTTCCAAGCCCCATCTTAGAAAAACAAAACAAAACAGTAAAACAGAGAGGGGAAGCTGTGCTAGGTGTGGGAAAATGCTTTATGATTCAGGTTTCAACTTGCTACCAAGTCATTCCATGTGTGACTGTAACTCACTGACTTGGAATCTGGAACGTGTTCTCTATGGAAGCACTTTTATAACTGGCTAGCTTCCAAGGCTAACCTCTGGTAGTCTATTTGACCCATCATGGAGTTGACATATGGCATATTTGCAAAAAAAATAGGAGAAAATGCTTCTGCGGAGTGCAGGCTGTTAACGGAAAGCCACACCCAAACACAGCAAGGTTAATTATTCGATACTGCTCTCCAAAAATACTTGCGAGGTTTGACACATTGCAGAAGAGTTGATTTTTTGTTTTGTTTTGAAGTGTTGGCTACTCAAAGAAAAGCAGATTAAATTTAGAAGAAGAGGGAGATTTGGGGGGACATTCTGAAGAAGGTGTCTGGGGTACTCTGGGCTTGTTTTTTTTAAAGTAGGCTTCGTGCCCAGCGCGGAACCCCATGCGGGGCTTGAACTCCCAATGCTGAGATCAAGACATGAGCTAAGATCAAGAGTTGGGCACTTAATGGACTGAGCCATCCAGGCTTCCCATTCGGGGCTTATCTTAAGAGTGTTCGCACTTATTAGCCCTAGCCCTATATTTCACTTCAAGTATTTTATTTCAAAGTTGATAGCTTCCCTTTTCTTGTCTGTGGGCATAGCAGCGGGGCCGCTCTTAGAATCATTAAGTAGCCTTGTGTGGATTTGTGACTGGAAAAAACTATGAGAGAGAAAGAAAAGTTGAGAGGCAAACGGAGACTGATATACAGTGGACAGAAGTTGAAAGAAAGTGAAAGGACAAAGCCAAAGTTTAGGATCATTGCCGGAGGAGAAATTCACGGATTTGGGAATGATAATCCTCTCCACTTACAGACACTTCCTTCCAACACCAGGATCTGAGCTAGATTATTTACATTGATTATTTCTTGTAATTTTCCTGACAACCCTATGAAGTAGATCTTCTCCCCCTATGCCTCAGTGGGGAAACCCAAATCGAGAGATGAAACAACTCACTCAAGGTAGCTTTTTGACCTCCAGGTAAAAAGGTACATGTGTCTGGATTTACATGCAAGCCTGTTGAGTGCCAAAGCCTCTGCCCTTCCATTATGACAATGTCTTCTCAACTCCACTGACCCCAGGTGAAAAATGGAAGATGTGGGTGGTCATTATGTGTGTGAGCCATTTGGGAGGGATGGAAAGGGCCGCTGACGAGCGTGTTGGTGGTTCCTGTTACTTGTCAGGAAGTGAGTGATGAGGTGGTGAGGAGCAAACCAGGATCAATCATGGAGGAAGGGGCTGGTAGCAGTCTCAGAATTTTGACAAGCCTGGAGATCCAAACTCAGGAACACCTCTTGTTGCATCCGTGTTAGTGAAAGCTCACTACCACGGAGAAACAATGGAGACAACTTGCGCTCTCCGACTGTTGGACCCACTGTTCGGAATATGTTGGACGTTTGTGGGTGCGCAATGGCTATTTTCTGAGGGAATCCGCTTCAGGGAATGTTTTCTCTCATCTCCGAGGGATCTATGTAAACCGTGCAAAATGATTCATTCAAGCAAAATCCACCTTTTTTGAGTACCTCCTCCCCATCCTTCCACGTTCCACAAACATTGAATGAAAGCTTGTTATGTGTCAGGTGTTCTTCAAAGCCACCTAAGGTGAACGCTAACTCCATGTATTGGACGATGTATTTTAAAATTCATATTTCAGGGGCGTCTGGGTGGCTCAGGGGGTTAAGTAAGCGTCTGCCTTCCGCTCAGGTCATGATCTCACGGTTCAAGCGTTCGAGCCCCGCATCCGGCTCTGTGCTGCCCGCGTGGAGCATGCACCTCTGTCCACCCCTCTCTCTGCCCCTCCCTATTTTCTCTCTCTCTCTCTCTCTCTCTCTCTCTCTCACAAAAAGTCAAGCTTTGATTTACTTAATCTCCTATTTTAATACCCCTCTAATACCACAACACGGCGTGGCACTAAAATGGTACGTAAAGGAAGTGAGAGCATTTTCCTTGCAGTATATTTATAACTTTCTCGTCCATTTAGGGCTTGACAGGGCAGAGTAGAAAACTAAATATAACCAGCATTTGTATTTTTCCCGCATAAGCCTGTTGGGCATTGAAAAGGAAGGATGGGAACCCAAGTTTTGTGAGAAAGGCTTCCAGTGTTAATGAGCAGCTGTATGTATCTCAGGGAAACAGTTTGTAACTAAAAATAGAGCCTATCTAACTATAGCAACTCAGAGCATTTAATACCCAGATTCTACACGGGCAGAACTGAATTCCGAACTGAATTCCAAACGCGTGTGATTAAGCAGGGTGGGATGGGTAGCCTTGAAGGGATCAGAAGAACTAGGGCCCCAAATCCAGGGTCCATCAATCCCCTCATGAATTTCAATCAAATATGCTTAGTCCTTTCAGGTGAGATTTTCTGAGTCTGCAAGACAATTAGAAATCCGTTCCTAACAGTGAAGCTAAAAGAAGAGACAGAGCACCCAGGCTATTTTTAGCACACTTCACCAAATTGTTTTTCTTCTTCTTCCTTTTTTTTATTTTTTTTTAAAGCCAAGAGTAAGTAGAAAGAAGGGAGTATAAATACTTGGAGGAAAAGGTAACAGAAGTTTCTTGGCGCGTAGCCATAATTTCCAAGGATTCCAGGTATGTCCAGAGCATTGAGGATATTCGTTTTAAAATGGCCATCTCTGTTATTTTATTAATATTTGTAAAATTCAGATATCCAGAAAGTACTACCTGAACTGAATTAGAAAATTTCAAGAGGTACTTTTTGTTATTGACCAGGGCTGTGGACTGAATCGTCCACCCCACCCCCACCCCATTCATACGTTGAAGCCCTAACGCCTAAGGGGGCCACATTTGGAGGTGGAGCTTTTGGGAAGCAAGGCCATCTAGATAAGCTCTTGGTGGTAGGGTCCCTTGATGGGAATGGTGCCCTCATCAGAAGACACACCAGAGTGCTTGCTCTTTCTCTCTCTCCCTCCACTATGTGAGGACACAGTGGAAAGGGGCCGTCTGCAAGCCAAGAAGAGATTCCTCATCATGAACCAAATCTGCTGGCATCTTGATCTTGGACTTCTCAGCCTCCAGGACTGTGGGAAATCAATGTCTGTTGTTTAAGCCACCCAGCCTATGGTATTCTGCTATAGCAGCCAGGACAGCGAATACAACTAGCGTTGCCATTGTTGTGTTGAAAAGATAAGTTGTATGGTTATTGTTCAGTAATCCAGGAATGACCCACCAAACATTTTTGTTCCTCTCCATATTCTTTTCTCCTTCCTCCATGATGAATGAAATCTTTTGGAAATGCCAGCAGGTAAAGATTGCTCCCAATACTTGTTCTGATCTGCACTGGTCCTCACTTGATAAAACATTTCTACCATGTGTAGACTTAAAATGTTTAATTAAAAGGCAAAACCCTCAAAGTTAAGCATTTCCGTGTCTTCCCGTATGGAAGGATTTTGACTATGGTAATGTCTACTTACAATATAGTTGGTGAGTTCCTTCCTTGCAACGACAACAGATTAACTTGAGAAATGAAAATGTAACAAAATTTTAAAAAGAATACAATCATTCTTGAATCTTTCACACACATGATCTCATTTGTATTTGTATTGGGGGTCAAATTATAGTGGCAGATATCATTGTGTCCTGTTACTGATGGAGAAACCCAGTCAGAAAAGTTCAAGTAAAAGGATACTTTAGTCCTCTCTGTTGGATGCTTTCTCAGAAACTTTAAAATACTAGCTTTCCATTTCCAGAGGACTTAGATCGACCATTCTCACAAACTCTGTTGACGCACTTTTCTTGCAGTGATGAAGGGTCCAGAGCCGAGGAAGAAATTCCATTGCTATTCTCAGATGTATATTCCCAAACATGGGTAAAAACAAGGAAGCATTTATAGCGCTGTGTATTGTTGAAGTCCTCTTGGGTAAAAATGGAATAAAACAAAACAAAATAAAACAGAATAAAAACATTGCGGGCAACCTCCTTCCAGCAACTGCAGACACGTACGTCGGGTAGGACTGGATGACTTTTCTCAGTCTGTTCCCAGGTTGTTTTAAGTGCAATGTGAATAACAGATCAAACCATATGAAATTGTTAGTTTTGCGGGTCAGAAATGGCCAAATTTTGGCCATTTCTTAGAGTCATACTTAGAATGGATATGTCTCGGTTTATATCGCACAGGTTGATTATAAAATTGATCAGTAGTGGTTCTTTCTTCTCTCCCTCCTCCTTACTCCACTACAATGATTAGTTGACATTTCCATGTGCTACACTCACTGGATGTATTCAGACTTTATGGAAACACCGAATTAGGAGTGGGGGGAAGATGATTTTTATCATCGTAAGAATTAAGAGCCCCTGGCGTAGATAAAATGGGCCATAGGCAACATTTTATTCCCTGGCCAGAGGAGTGCAGCTCTCTCTTAAAGAAAGGGTGAATGAAGTTACCTCTCTTATAAGAATAACCTAGAAAAGGCTCTGACTTATTAAAGCACTCCATCATTTACCAACATCAGTAATGAATTATTTCCAGTGTGCTTCATGCCTAGTATACATGGTGTCCTGACTCCATGGACAAGAACCCTTAGCATTGCCTAAGAGTCTGTGGGAACAAAAGGGTTAAACTCTGAAGCTTTGAGCCTGTGCCCCGTGGAGCATGTATAATGGGGTGCCCAGGGACTATCAGGATGACCAGGAACTCCACTTGTCTGGGAAACCTCTTTCCGTTTGGATCCGGCTTGGAAGTTATAGCCAGTTGCTTTAAAAACCTTCCCAGATGCTGCAGTCCTTTGGGGGAGGCTGGACGGAGGAGCCTCAGTGGCCAAGATCACTCAAGGTGCAGAGTACAGGCAGAGCCGGGGGGCCTCACAAGCGAACCAGCAAGCACATGTCAGATCGGAGATGGCCTTTCGGAGGGCGTTGAATGAAAGCAACTGGCGTGGCACTAGGGTTGATAGACTGCTCACCCCAAATCACCACTTAAAGCATTGCAGACTGAGAATCATTTGTAGCTGATATGAAATATCTTGCCACGAAGAAACAGCTCACCAGTGAGGATACGTTAAGAGCCCCCTTGAAATGAGTCTTCAGGGGACAGAATTGGGACTCCAACAGCGGGTGAGGGTGGGGACAGACTCGGCCGGGGACAGGCTAAATCTTACCTGGTAAGAATTTCCACCGATCCTTCAGTAAGAAAGGAATTCACTTAGAAAAGAATACCAGAACTTCACGAAACAGTGTTTGCTGTTTGTTTTCTGGGTATAGTGTGGCAGCTGTGGTCTAGCTCGTGTGTGTGAGCACGTGCTTATACTGATGAGTAAGTCAATCTCTCTAGTTTTTTATTTCATAGCGTGAGTTTGATCGCGTTCAACGGACTCTTTATAAAGTATCGAGTGAAAGAGCCTGTTCCGATATTTTTAGACATGTATGTACTGGGCAGAATCAATTGATAAGTTCACAGGAGATTTAGATTCTTGGAGGAGGCAGACAAGACAGAGTTCTCCTTACAGAGTGCCCAGAAAAGGCTTGTTGCAGTCTGGGCTTATCCCCAGATACACCCGGATACACCACACGTTCTCATGCTCACCAGCTCATTGTTTATATTTGGCAGAGATAGGGAAGGAAACCCATTTACATACGTGTTTCTGAGTTTTGGGATAAAGGTAATTAAATTCTAAAGGCTTTCAAAATAGGTATATAAATGAGGAGAACTGGATATTATGATGATTGTAAAAAGGGACAAAGGCTTGAATCTTAGGAGCAAATATCTGTGCTGTTAATGAAATAATAATAATAAGAAGAAGAAATTCCCAAAGAGAGGCTAGTATATGACATTAAATGCACATGAAGACTTTAAGACCAGGTTGGCATTAGATCATTAGGGTTTTGTTTTTGTTTTTTTTTTCTCTCTTAATGTCAATTTCTCCTGGTTGGACAATGAGAGTTTTGTGAGGGGAAGAAAAGTGTGAACTCTACTTGGTCATGGACACTCAGGGTGACGCAGAGTCTTTTGCAAACACCCACAAACTCTGAGCTTGATGGGAAAGAAACTCCCCTACGTAAATATGCAGATCAAATACAAAGTGGTATGTCTGAAATGAGAATTTCTAAATCTGTTTATTATCACTTAGATGTGAAGCACCCCTCATAGTTGGTGCCTGCAGTTTCCTTCCTGTTTCCCTGGGAAGAACTAGCACGTTTCTCTGCGCAGAAAGCAGAATTTGATGCGGGGCACAGTATTCGGGCATCAGCAAGTCACAGAACTGCCAGTGGCCATAATTAGGAATATTATTGTGTGACGGTCCTCAAAGGCATGCATTTCAAGAATCCCTAAAAATACTTTTGGATCAAGGCAGGGCATAAATACATAAAGCAAAAGTAAAAAGACACATTTAACACTTTTGCCTAGTTTAAGCAAATCGTGATCAGAAAAGACAGGAGAGGAAGGAAACAAAATCCCCCACCCAGCAGTCTAGTGTAAGAAGACGTCAGTGTCACAGCCTTGAGTTTTGAGAGGTCTGATGGAAGGATTCATGGAAAGGAGGGAGGAGACGTCAAACCCAGAGAGACAAGATTATGCAGTTATTTATTATTTATTAATACCTCTTGGGGTGCAGAGGTGGGGAGGGGCTTCGTTTCTACTGCCCCTCATTTCTACATGGAGGCACTTCATTTTAAGCAGAAATTCTTTGATTTTGGGGGGTCTTTTTGGAAGTCTGGCAAAATTTACCGACACCTTCTAAGAATAATGTTTTGTTTTTTTTTTTTAATTTTTCATTTTTATTCTTTAGAGAGCGCACGAGTAGGGGAGAGGGGCAGAGGGAGAGAAAGAGAGAATTTTAAGCAGGCCAATGCGGGGAGCCCAACGCGGGGCTCAATCCCATGACCTTGGGGTCATGACTTGACCTGACATCAAGAGCCCGACCATCCACCAGCTGAGCTACCCAGGAGCCCCAGAATAATATTTTTAAATTAGATAATACATATACAGTGTGCACATATATTGGATTAGTAGAGGAAGTTATATCGTACTGTAGACAACATTAATTCTCTCAAAATGCCATTATGAAAATACTAACACGAATCTAAATCTGGGAGGTAATACATATGTGTTTTAAGATACAGAATGAGATCTAGCAGCACGTCCGCACTTTCATAACTTTGAAGTGTGTGGTCACGCGGCATGAAAGCATCTGAGCTGTGCGTTGCCCACAGAGTCACATGCAACTAACTGCTCATGTAAGTCTGGCTCATTGCCTCCTTTCATAACTGCAGGAAATGCTAAATTTCAGCTAGAGGTGAGTAGGTCAGCCAGAGGTCAATGACAAGAAAGAAGTAATTTTTCCCCTCTCCAATCTCAGAGCCCTCCCTGAATTTTGTCCAGGGACATCTTGTTTAGAACCCCTGGCTATATGCTTCCCTCACCCGTTTTCTGCCGGAGGAGGGATGGGGTATCGGCCTGGTGACTTTGGGAAAAGAAACTCAGCCTGCTCTTTTCCTCTCGGCTTCCTGCAGTCTTGTCTCTCTTTTCCAGAGAGCCTCGTCTGCACACTGCCTTCCTTCCCACTTCTCTCGGTCCCGCAGAGAAGCCTGCCCTAGAAGGGAGACCTGCCTGCAGTCGTCGAGCCGTTCGCCAGACACAAAGCGGGCAAATCTGTCTCTTTCAGGGGTCCCGCACATCATCCTTTGTGATGATGCTAAGCCTTGTGTTCAGATCCAGTTTTTATCGGCAAGCAGGCAACCGTTTTGGAGCTCCTGATGTCTTGCTGTGGTCGGCCTCCTTGGTCAACCTCCCTCTGCAATCCCCAGGCCAGCCCGACTGTGAGGCTCAAGCCCACAGATTCTGGAGGCAGACAGCTTGGGTGCAAAGCCCACCCCTGCTACTACCTGCTGGGGCCTTGGGAAAGTGATGTATTTCTCCGACTCAGTTTTCTCGTTTGTAAAATGGAGCTAACGGAACCCGCCCCATAGGCTTGTATGAAAATGCAATGAGTTCATTCACATAAAGGTCTTAGAATGATAATGAGAAAGGGGTGCTTGCTCAGTAAATGCAGCTGTTATGATTCTGAATGGGGTGCGGGGCGGGGGGCTGGTATGCTACTGACTGAGCCCCCTAACCCCAGCAACTTCTACTTGAGGTCCAAAAACATCTAGTTGCCTGTGTGGATTAAGTTAACTAGATACTTGCCAGGTCATACCTACTTGTGCTGGGTTACCAGAGTATCAGACTCTCCTTTTTTGAAAGAGACGTAACCTCTGCATACGCACTCCTGTGGCTGTACTGGTTATAAAAATAGTGAAGCTTTATGAAATCGACTTTTTGTGGGCTGAAAATGGTTAAATATCGGTCCGTTCATGTGATTTAATCCCATACTTCCGTACTGGTTGTTAAATACCCACTGCTTCCCAAGCCCCAAGTGGACGTCCTTCTGCCCCCAGATTCCCTGGGACTCTCCCACCAAAGGGGTCCCCAGGATCTTGCTGTCGTGCCGAGGCTGACATCCCTTCTGGCTGTTTGGTGTCCTTTCTGTATTAAGGGAAAGGTTTTTAAAAGTCTACTATTTACGGAGCATCTGAGGACTTGTATTGGAGGCTGAGACATTGTAAGGCCCTCAGCTAATGGTTTCAACTTCAGTGCTCTGAAGCAATCACTCGAAACAAAAAAACTACACCCCTCAAATCCCCCCAAACAAACCACCACCACCACCAGCAACAAAACCCCTAAACGACAAAGATTCAAGGCTTCTGATTGTCTTCTTGGAAACGTCAAGGCATCTGCGACACTTCTTGAACCTCTATGCTGTGTCCCCCTAAGCCTAATTATCTCAGCTCTCAGACACGTAAGACTTAATGTCTAGTTCTCTTAGGAGAAGCAAGGCGTGAGGACTGATTAAGCAGAAGCTCCTAAAAGGATTATGAGCAGGCACACAGCTCCCAATGGCCACCAGCTGAGCACCGCCTCCTGGGGTGTGAAGAGGGATCGTGTTGTGGTGTTACTTCCTGCCACTGTGTGAGTCACCTCCTGCACACAACAATTCCGACATCTGAGCTAACTTGGGGGAGCAGACCACGCAAGAATAATTACTTTGGCTTTTTAGAACAGCTAGGCTTTGGCTCTGTTTCCTAATCTCTTCTCCAATGGGTCGTCCCATGGGGATTTTCACCTCTGTGTTTTTAGCTCTGTGTCCCCTCCAGAGGGATCTTTTTCTTCCACCGTTCGCTGCTGAAATGGACTACCCATCCCAATGCATCATTCTTCTCAGAGCCTCACAGGGCAGACTATACAACATGATGGTTTCTGGATCACATCAAGGCTACACACGGCTTCTTTCGTTGTGGGGTAGATATGCAGGTCAGAATTTCCTTTTTCCATGGCTGGAACAGTAGGAGGAAGAAGGTTGACGGAGATAAACACTCGTTCAACTCTTGTCATGAATTAAATAGTTCTGAGAACCATTGTTTGATCACTCACTGGGCAAATATTTATGTGCCAGCCATGTTCTAGCCACTGGAGATAGAATGATAGGCAGGACACGGTCCCTAAGCTACCTTTAAAATCTAGATCTTTCTATTGATGAAGCATGGCTTTGAGATTGTTTGCCATTCTCTCTCGCCGTGAGATCATGTACGCAAACACAAACACACACGGGATGGAAACTAGATTTATTTTTTCCACCGTAAAATTTCCTCCTCCAAATTAAGAATTTGCAATCACTATTTTTCTACCATACCCCCTGTGGACACTAGTATAAAATAGAAGGGCCATAGAAACAACTGAAAAAAAAAAAAACAAAACAAAAAAGCCAGGGTATATGTGCCTGTTTTCCCTTGTGACTTAAGACCAACTGATTTCTGCCATGTCTCTGGGGACTTTGGTGGTATGAGCACCCCTATAGCACCAAGCATTTGTCACTGAGCTACAAGGACAGTGCCTACGAAAGCCAGGCCACCTGCACGCAGAGGCCTGCTTAATTTACCAAGCCAGCGTGTGCAGATATGGAGAGGTCCAGACTGAACTCCGTGGCAAGCTCATGCTCAGATAAGCAAGGTCAGGCGTCCCTGGGGGCCCAGGCAATTACACAAACGGCAGCTCATTGCAGACCCACAAATAGGTTGCCATTTGCTTCTTGCTTTGTTTTGGGCTTGGCACCAATTTTATACAGGGAGAATTATAGTGTAGCGTTCACTTGCCAAAAAGAAAAAAAAGACTGTGCTTGGTTTTTTTTTTTTTTTTATAAGTGTAGCAAACAATCTTGTTAATGTAACCCAGTTGGAATTTTATAGTTCTAGGAGTCTGGATTTTCATTTTTAAGGTAAGTGTGTTTTTTTTTTTTGTCTGCTTTTTGCTTATTTTTGAAACCATTTTGAGAAGTGTAAAAATAAATTTATATATGTGATCCACTGTTGTATATAAGTAAGCGTTTTTTTTTTTTTTTAAATGAGAGCAATGTGACAGCTATATATTACCAGGTGAAGATATTACATATAAAGTATTCTGTAGATATTTGTGTCCAAAGATACTTTTGATTGGGGAAGTTTCTTGGAGATGTTAGCATGAAGTTAGTGTTTGGATGAGGATACTTATAAAGAGTTATGCATATTAATGTGGTAATTTCTAATTAGCAAAACGACTTTCAAATAAACAATCTAGCTATGTGTCTAAGGAGCAATGTCTTTAATTGCCCTGTGATAAACTACTAACGAAACCCACAGCTGGGTAACAGATAGCAGTAAAATCTGTCAATGAAACCAATATTGTTATGCTTCACCAGCTCTGTTCACTTGTTAGAGTGCGTTAAGCGGAATTCTAATGGAGAATTATTTGAAAGACATTTAGGCACGCTGGAACATATTTCTGTTCATACGATGTGATTTAGTGGAATGCATTATCCTTCAAAGCTAATCATAAAAAAAGCAACACACATACAAAAGCATTTCGGTAAAAGTTTCCTCCTTTTTTTTTTTTTTTTTTTTAAGTTTTCTCCTTTAAAGACTTATGTGTCGAAAGGGTAAACCTGGCCGGGATTATCGATATTGGGACAGAATATATATTGCCCTTGTATCTTATGTGTGGACACTGGGTACTTCTAGGCCATTGTGGTTGCCTTTTAATTAGACTAAACTTCACTCGAGATTAGTAGACGCTTTCTTTACAGTAGTATTCTTAGTCTGCTTCGTGATGTTTATTATTAAACATTTTGTTAAATTTTCTGAACTCTTCATCTACTATGTGATTTTTGTAATATTACTCTCATTCACATGGATGGGAATGACCATGGCTTATATTATTCAAAACAATTTTTTTTTTAAAGCTTATTTCTTTTTGAGAGAAAGAGAGACCGAGCATGAACGGGGGAGGGGCAGAGAGCGAGGGAGACCCAGAACGTGAAGCAGGCTCCAGGCTCTGAGCTGTCAGCACAGAGCCTGATGCAGAGCTAGAACCCATGAATAGAGACATCATGACCTGAGCCGAAGTCTGATGCTTAACTGACTGAGCGACCCAGGCGTTCCATTACCATGGTTTATATTCAAGGTAGGGGATTGAACACATTCAGATTACCTTTCAGGAAGTCACAGAGTAAAGATTTAGACCCAGAGAGCAGGTCAGCCTGTGGTAACCGTGGCCTCTCACTGCCCTGCATGCTTTTCCAGTGTCCTTCTGATAACAGATCTTTGTTTTCCTTTTGGTACCAACCCTGCCCATTCCACGTGAACTTGGCGGGCCTGGCAGTCACATCGGCCTGCCCTCTCGTGACCCCAGAAGCCAGGCACATAATTCAGAGTATCCTTTTGGCACGGCTACAGCGATTGATTCCGAGATTGGCACGTGGACCAATTTGAGTCCATCACTAACCGCCTCCTCTAAAATCTCAGAGTTCGCTATTTTCTGTCGGAGTTGCTACACTGAGAGAATGCAGTGGGCAGCGCTGGGGGTCATCTCGGGGAGACACAGGTTGAAGTATGAAGCCAAGTGAGGTAAAAAAAAAGGAGGAGGGATAGAGAAATGGAGGCCTGGAGACATTATTTACTTCCTCACACTAGCTGTGCCTGAAATCCGTGATAATTCTACGCCTCCCAGAAATACGGGATTGCCTTTTTTTTTTTTTTTTTTTTTCAAGAGCTCATTTGAGTTGGGTTTCCATCATTTGAAACTCAGAGTCATGATTCCTACGGAGGGTTACCTGTTTGTTTGGGCAACACTCAAAGCAGGCTATATTAATTAGAAAGCCTGAGTCTAATTACTTACAGGTCACATCAAAATAGAGGTCTTCTCTACTAAAGGTGGAAGGTACAGTTTGGGAGACAGTTCTGCTAATTCAACAAAATATATCGATAAGTGTTCTTAGAGACTTCCAAAGACCATTTTACGCATCATTTTTGCTTCAGTTCAACACTGTATATCTATAAAGGAGATCCACTTCATGAGATAATTCATTTAGTTTGGTGGGTTATACGTACAAAGTGATCTAGGAAAAAAAAAAAAAGCACATTGCACAATAAAACCAAAAGAGAACACACCCCTTTCTTACTCGGTCGTTAGAAATACTGCCTCAGAATTGGCTGAGTCCTCTTCCTGTGGCTCCTCTGGGAATGGAGTAGCCCTCCCCGTACTTGTGGTTTCAGTTACCCACGGTCAACTACCGTCCAGAAGCAGATGATCCTTCTGATGTATTGTCAGAAGGTCAGTGGTTGCCTAATGCTATGTCCCAATATCTACATCATTAACGTCACTTCATCTCATTCCATGAACATTTGGTCATCTCATATCGTCACAAGGAGAAGGGTGAATACAGTACAATAAGATACTTTAAGAGAGACCATAGCCATGGAACTTTTATAACAGCATATTACTATAATCATTCTATTTTACTACCAGCTATTGGTGTTGATCTCTGACTGTGCCTAATTTATAAATTAAACTTTATCATAGATATGTATGTGTAGGAAAAAACAGTATATATATAGACTTTGGTACTGTCCAGTATCAGACATCCACTGGGCATCTTGGCATGTATCCCCTGTGGATAAAAAAGGGCTATTGTATTACTGTGAGGCTTGCCCCCAAGACCTCATGTCCCCATGTCTTTCTGATTTAAGTCCCAAATTTTCCAACCCCCATTGGGTCACCCCCAGCCTCTAGGGCCTCATACCTTTATCTTGTCTTTATTTTTCTATTTTGCAGCCTTGATCCAATTTCTGAGACCCCCCCCCCCCAACCCCCAAATGTCATTTCTTCTGGGTTCGGTGTGTTTAATAATAGTTCTTTAGGCAAAACTCTTCCTGGACTAACTTATGTTCCAGGACTCTGTCTTCACTCACAATGACTTTGAGAAGTCTCCTTCCCTCCCAGATCTGGTCTGTCATTTCCAGAATATGACATGAGAATCATTAAGTAAGTGAGCCTTTCCCAATCGGGTTTCTCTCTGACTTCTAAAATTTCAGAGATTCATTCTCTTGTCTTGTTTCCTTCCTTGATAAAATGTCATCGATCATTTTTTGGGGGGAGGGGAGCTGTGTTAGACCTCGTGGTTGACTCCATAATATCCATCGTACGCACCTCCCCCCCAGCCTGGGTTGGGAGATTTTGTGCCAGCTTCAGGGTGGGTGGGGCCCTGATTAGTCTCAGTCAATAATGGCCCTTCTTCTCCTTATCAGTAGTTGGTTCAGGAACTCAGACAGAACACAGCATTCCATGTATGACAGCTTAGGGGTAAATGACATATGTTGGTCTAAACAGACAAAAAAGAAGGCTTTGATTCAGTGGCTGGGGAAATCATCCATCTCTCTCTCTCCTTCTCTATTCCTCCTCACTTGCCCCTCCAGTAGACATGAAAGGCCTAAGTGATACATGTAGCTGTCCTATAACCACAGGGAAAACAACCTTAGGATGAAGCTGAATTGTGTTAAGCAGAGAGATAGAAAGAACCTGAGTGTTTCATGACATTGTCCAGTCCCTGGATAGGCCTAATCTTTATCAAGGCTTTCAGATAAGTGAGTCATACATTCTGCGTTCAAACCCTTAACTTTCACAAAGCTAATGTAACTAATACAATGGCTT
This sequence comes from Lynx canadensis, assembly GCF_007474595.2. Taxonomy (NCBI): domain Eukaryota; kingdom Metazoa; phylum Chordata; class Mammalia; order Carnivora; family Felidae; genus Lynx; species Lynx canadensis. Next base: position 209,301,245 of record NC_044310.1, on the reverse strand, counting down.
TATTAGTGTTCTTTTCTGTGGTCAGGTTTTGAATCCAGGGGAGTAAGTACAGCCCAGAGGGAAGTCAAAGGAAAATATTTCCCAGAGGAGGAAAGAATAAGGAGTGAGAAACACCAGAAATAAGCTTTTCATACTTCGCAGTGTGCCAGAGGGTCAGCTTTCTATCCAAGTAGCCTGGAGATATGATTATATGATTTTTTCCCCCTCTTAACCAGGGATAAAGACTCCTTTTCAGACACTTGCCTTGAAACCCTCCAAATCGTGGTACAATGATGGAGAGGCTTGCCCAGTGCTCCAGGCAAAGATCATAAGGTTGGGCCCTAAGTCCAGCAAATAATAAGAGCTAACATTAACATTTATAAACCATTTTCCAGTTTGCCACTACCTGATTTCATCTGAGCCTGAGAACAATTCTTCAGAGTAACTTTTCATCATCTTCATTGACAAATGAGGCAGCTAAGGCTTGGGGAGACAAACTGAATGAATGGCACAGAGCCACCCAGCTGGAGACAAAGAATCCAGGACCAAAGGCTGGAATTCTGACTCGAAGCTTCACTGTTGCGACCATCCCACACCACCCCTTTGCCCTCCCATGTGGCTTCTCTGTTCCCTGGCGTTTTCTTCTACATTCAGAATCAGTTTTCCTCGTTGGCTTGTCTTTGGGAAGGCAGCCCCAGGCCTTCCTTATCTGTTTGTGGTTGCTGGACTTCTCTTACCATGAAAAGGGCTTTATTTCTTGGCATTGAGTCCCGTTCCTTATCCACTCCTTTTCTCCATTACTTCACTGGGCTTCCTGTTGGTTTGGAGTCATGAACACTCCGGGTTGACAACTGAGGTCAATTTCTGCATTCGATTCAAAGGAAACTGGGTTGGATGAATTCGACACAATGGTGAACTTAGTGGATCATTACGTCTTAAGTAAGTCCCAGGAAATGTGACGAAACTATAGAAAAGGTATCCTTAATCCGAAATGATGTGAGCTAAGCGCGAATAAACTCTTTGGGTCTTAATGACACCCATGAGACTTTTGATGTCTGACCATAGATGTGGAAGAAAGATAAAGGAAGAAAAATTGAAAAGCAGCGAAAAAGTAGGAGAGGGGGAAAAAAAATGTATGCACAAACATTGGGAGTCAAAGAGCATGTTTATGCAATAATTTTCTAACCTCTAAAGTTTTTCTCCCATTTTTGAGTTAAAGTAGGCATTGCTGAGCAAGGACGATTAGCCATTCCACAGAAGCTCTTGAGGACCACAGAACATATTAAATCAGTAATTTGTGTGATGGGCCTGATAGAGTTAGCAGCTGACAAAATGGCAGATGTAATCAATAACCTGCCGACTCACAAAACAGTTGATTTGGCCCCCAAATACCTATTGTGTTTATTAGTGAATCCCACGTACAGAATGTGAATTACAAGACAGTGTTGATCATTTTCCGCAGTTGTTTATTTTTCTTTCCCTCCATAAGCCCTTATGAATTAAAATGCAAAGTAGAGGTTAGGAACTCCGAGAAATCTTGTTTTGCTCATTTTTTTTTTTTTTTTCCCAGCGCACATTTGCATTTTCGATGGCTGCAATCTCTGCCTCCCTGCTTTGGTTTGGCGAGGCATACGGTTGTTGTACTCTGCCTTATGAATATTATCATTTAGCTAAGGTGAAACTTGGATAGGGATCAGAACATGTCAACCGGGGACTATTAGGTTAAGAGAACTAGACCTCTGGCCTCTCTTTGGGGCTTGTGATGTCTTTGAATCCCCTGATGTAGGAAATTTGGATGCTGGGGATTTCTTCCACACTCAAGAAAAGGATAGGATGGGTTTTATATGTACTTAAACTTTGTCTTTTATAACCAGGTGGCAGCCAATTTATTTAAAGCACTGATGAATAAGAGGAACCCTGGAAGGGAACATTTGACTCATCCTTATCTTTACTCTCAGGAGGACGATAATCCCTGGAATCAGGGAACATTCAAATAAACCATGTAACGCTGGATCCAACTGATTATCCTCATTAGCAGAACCCTGAGATTTACTGAGAATAATTGAAAGTTGCATTTGGCATGTGTCTTAATTGTTACTCTGCAGAAGGCAATATAAGGGAAGATTTTGAATATATCAGATGACAGAGTTATAGTGTAGATAAGTCTGGGAAAACATTTGCAAAGTTTATCCATATAACATGCCTTAAGTTGTCAGGCAGTATATTTGCGTCGTAAGAAAAATGTTCAAGAAGACAGGCAGCATGGGACGTCCATCCTGCGTGGTGTTTCTCCGTCTTGATACGGGAGAACTTGGTAACTAGAGCAAAGCCATAAGCTGTGCAATCATTCTGAATTTGCATTCACTTAAGGAAAGATTGTGAATGTCCTGATTTGTTTTCACTTTTTCTGGCCCTCACGAGCCCTATCCCACTGCCTTGGTGTGCATTTCATAGCATCGCTCAGCTGTGCAAGTTTTTGTTTTTGTTTTTTTCTCCTTGTTAATTTTCTATCCAATCCCCAAAGTGAAGCTTGCAGGAGGGATGAAGGCCGGAAAATAGCAAGTTATGAATAGGTCAAGGGATATGAACAAGCCATCGTGTAGCCTCCAAGCTTTTCAAGCTTTTCTCTCTTAAGGTTTCGGATGTGCGTGTGTTTGGCTATGCCGAGAGACAAAAGGAGGTCATCTTCCCAGTTCCTATTTCAGAGACAATAACAGGCACAAAAGTGCAGCAAATAGCCACCATCGTTTAGTACACAATAGAAATGTGTTTAAATTTTTTTTAATGTTTCTTTATTTTTGAGAGAGAGAGATAGAGTGTGAGTGGGGAAGGGGCAGAGAGGGAGGGAGGCACAGGAGCCGAAGCAGGCGCCGGGCTCTGAGCTGTCAGCCCAGAGCCGGACACGGGGCTCCAACTCACAGACCACGAGATCATGACCCGAGCCGAAGTTGGACGCTCAAACGACTGAGCCACCCAGGCGCCCCTAGAAATGTGTTTGTATTAATCGTCTCAGTGCCCAGGAGGACGGTCATATTATTGCATTTGACAGGTGAGGAACGGGAGATACAGAAAAGTTAGGTAAATGGGCTCAAACTTGCACACCTGGAGGCTAAAAGTGTTAAGAGTGTAAACCCAGACCTGGAGCCTGCTGAAGCCTGTGCATTTCTTACCGTGCTCTGCGCTTTTTTTAAAGAAGGGTCTTGAGAACGTAGAGGAACAGATGGGGCCGCTGGTTACATGAGCCCTTCTACGATTGCCTTATTCTCTCCTGACTGCATTTCCCCCTCGCTTTTCTACCCACCACACTCAAGGAAGAAAACAATGGGGCAGAACCAAAAAAGAGACTTTAGTTGTCACTGACTTAGAAGTAAAAGGAGCTAGTCTTGGAAAGTAGACTTTCCAAACAGGCGATTTGGCCATGTTCCCAAATTCTAAACTTGGAGGCTCAGCTCTTTCCATTGAGCAAATTATCAAGAAAATCATTTAGATGGGATTTCCTCTGAAATGTAGATACATCTTATTTCAGAATTTTGGCTACCAAAGACCCATTATCACTTATTTGCATTGCAGCCTTACGCTGCCGGTCTGCAACCTTCCTATGAATAAGATTCATCCAGGAGGGAGTCAATTAGTGCTCTTCAGTTTTAAGTAACAGGAATCTTCCCTGGTTACTATAAGCAGCAAGGATTTGGGCAGCTCTCAGAAATAAAGGGAAGGCTGGAGAACAGGGCCAGAAAAAGGAGAGAGACAGGGGTGTAGGTAGGAGGAACTAATTTTGTTTCCTATCTACATTCAACTTTGTGATGTCATTGAATCTGAAGATGTTTAAGTAACTATCTATAGTGGACAGAATTCTAAGATGGGCCTCAAGATTCCCACCCACTGTGTCTTAGTGTTCTTAGAGAAAAAGAACCAATAGAATATACACGTATATTCTGAATATATTTATATATTCTGGATATGTGTATATATTCTGGATATAAAAAATATAAAATGTATTTAAATCTACAAACGATGTTTAGATGTTTATATGTATTCTGCATTAAAACATAAAATTTATTTATATCTACCTACAATATTGATAGATTTACTCTGGATACAAAACACATAAAACATATTTATATCTATATATAATATTTATATATACTATGGATATACATAATATGGATATAAAAATAAAACTAAAAACATATGAAATATATATTTAGAATAAAAAATAAATAAAACAAATATAAATATGTGTCATACACATATAACATTCATATATGCATTTTTTTAATGCTTATTTTTGAAGGAGAGAGAGACAGCATGGGTGGGGGAGGGGCAGAGAGAGAGGGAGACACAGAATCCGAAGCAGACTCCAGGCTCCCAGCTGTCAGCACAGAACCCGACGTGGGGCTCGAACTCATGAACCGTGAGATCATGACCTGAGCCAAAGTTGGATGCTTAACTGACTGAGCCACCCAGGTGCCCCACAATATACATATATATATATATATATATATATACAAAGAGGTTTATGATGAGGGTTTGGTTGACAGGATTATGGAGCCTAAGTCTGACAGACTGCCATTTACAAGGTGGAGGCCAAGGAAAGCCGGTGGTGTAGTTCCCATCCCAACCCAAAGGCTGGAGAAGCAGGAGCTCCTATGTGTGAGGGCAGGAGAAGATGATGTCCCACCTCAACAGAGAGCAAACTCGCCCATTGCTCAGTCTTTTTGTTCTACTCCACAAATTGGCTGATGAAAACTTGCATTGATGAAGGCCATCTTTTTTATTTTAATTAATTAACTAGTTAATTAATTAAAACATCTACTTATTTATTTTGAGAGAGAGAGAGAGAGAGAGAGAGCCAGCAGAGAAGAGGGACGGAGGGAGGGAGAGAAAGAATCCCAAGCAGGCTCCACATCCAATGCAAAGCCTGATGCGGGGCTGGATCCCAAGACCACGAGATCATGACCTGAGCTGAAATCAAGAGTCGGATGCTTTATGGAATAAGTGCCCTGAGGACCATCTTTTTGTTCAGTCTACAATTCAAGAGCTAATGTCTTTTGGAAATACCCTCACAGATAGTCCTAGAGATAATGTTCTATCAGCTGTCTGGGCACCCTTTAGCTCAGTCAAGTTGACATGTAAAAATAAATCATCACACTCTGTTACACCCATCCTGTGTAATCCCTTGAGTGTGGGTGAGATTATGAGTGATGGGCTATCACTTCTGTCAACAGGTTACTCTACTAATCAGCTGGCTTTGAGTTCATCGAAAGAAGGATTATCCTAGGTTCACCTGACCTAATCAGATGAGCTCTTAAACCAGGACTGGGCCCTCTCTGGGGTAAGAGATTTTATGAGAAAGAGATTCTCTTACTGACCTTGAAGCTGAATACTGCCATGGACAAGGCCATATGGCAGGGAGCTGTGGGCACCTCCAGGAGCTGGGAGTGGCCCTGAACAACAGATAGTCGGAAAGTGGGACCTCGGTCCTCTGGTTGCCAGGAGCTGAATTCGGCCATCAGGCAGCTGGGTTGGAAGAGGACAGAACCCTCTCTGCAGCTCCAGCCAACACCTGATTTCAGCCTGTGAGACCCCAAGCAGAGAACCCCCCACCCTGTGTCTGGACTTCTGACCCACACGACTGTTGAGATAACAAATGGGTATTGTTTCCAGGTGCTCAGTTTGTGACGATGGAGTCTATACCACCTCCATGCCGATGACTCTAAAATCTAGACCCTCTTTCCTGACTTCAGTCTGATACCCAACCACCGACTTGCTGTCTCTGCCTGGACGTCTAAGAGACATGGCAAACATAATGTGTCCCGAACCGAGCTTCCCTCTCTCCTGTCAACCCACTCTTCCTATCCTCCTTTTATGCCCAAAGTGACAACTCTCTCCTTACAGTTGCTTACCTCAAGAACTCTGAGTTTTGTTTCACTTTCAATCCGTGAGTTTTAAACTTTGACTCTACTTCTCACTAATGGCTCTGCTGTCACCCTGGTCTTTACCACCCAACGCGTTTCACATGGGCTAGTGTAGCCGTCTAACTGACTTCCCAGATTTCCCCCCGGGTCTCCTACAGTCTGCCTTCGATACAACAACCGGAGTGAGGTCGTTACATGAAAACTCTAGTCAGTCATCTGCGTAGAGCCTTCAGTGGCTCTCCGGTAGACTGAGTTATTAGTCCCTATTCTCATTTCTCCCTTTGCCATATGACTTTGCAGTCCCTCTCACTGGGGGTGAACGAGGTGGCTCCACTCCTTGACTCGGGTCACTTAACTTGCTTCGAGCAAGTAGAGAGAAGTGGGGAGAGGTGTACAGAAATGACAATATCTCAGTGCTGAGTTTAGGCCTTACGAGTTTCACCGTCTGTACCTCACTGTTGCTGAGAGAACCTTCCCTGGCTGGCTCAGTTGTTCAAGTGGATGAGAGACCCTTGGAGCAGACAAGAACACAGCCTGCCATTTAACGCTGCCCAGATGAGCCCAGCCTAGATTTGTCTGGCTCTAAGCCGACCTGTAGGTATGTAAGCCAAATAAATGCTTGTAGTACATCACTGAGAGTCCACGATTGTTTCTTTCCAAGCAGTAGCTAAGACAGGCTCAGAAGAGAAGTGAAAGTGCTTCCAGTGGCGTGCAAGGGTCTGCCCATTCCATCCCCACAAGAGACCTCAGTCTCCCTCTCACTTGCCATAATCCAGCCACACTGGTCTCTTTGCTCGTCCTGGAACTGTCTAGGCCCCCTCTTCTGTAGATCTTTGTATTTTTTTCCTCCATTTGGAATCTGTCAGCCCCTGACAACTTCCCCTACTGCCTTCAGGGTTTTGCTCAAATATCATCTTCTCAGTTGAGAGCTGTTTGCAATCCATTTTCCATTTTCCTTTGCTGTCTCCCATCTTCGGTCTGTTTTCTCTACAACCCGTATGACGCTTTACTTTTTACCGTTTGACAGTCTCCCGCCTGCCCGTTCACGCCCACCCCCACACTAGAAGGCAAACTTCACAAGGGTGGGGGTTTTTATCTGATTTGTTCACTCCTGAATCCCCAGTTTTTGGAATGGAGCTCAATAATATTTACTGAGCATAAATTAATTCATTTCTGAGGGAGCCATTTTTTTTCTCCTCTCATTCTGTATCGTTCTGCCTAAGAACTAATGTCTCAGGAGGAGATTAGGCCTGGTCTGGATCTCAGTCCTACTCCTTGGCCAGGGCAGAGCAGGACATCTTTGTTCATAGTCCCTCCAGTGGGGAGGCAGGATTCCCCCAAAGGAACCAGGCATCCTGTAACCTGAGCCAGGGGACACAGAAGGCCCAAAGCCGAGTAACAGAGAGCAGTCTGATATTCCCAGCCTGAGTTAACTAGGCCCATCCTCATACCATTCTAGAAGTCCATCTCACCGTGTCTGTGGCTCCCATTTTGAGATGCAGTAAAACACCTTAGGAAAGTCCTTGGAGAATTCCAAAGAAACATGGAGAAATTTGAATCTCTTTTCCATGTGCAAATGAAAGACAAATCTCTGTTTGAAGCCCTTGAGGGAGGTAAGCCCTAGGCCCCTGGGATGGGGCACAGAATAGGAAGTATCCTCAGGGAGTTCCAAGAGTTTCCAGCCTGTTGGTATCTGGAATCCCTCACTGAGCCCTTCTTCACCCCCTGGACTTTGCTCCACCAGAGCCACTGTCTCAGACCTCAGAGGCCCATTGGACCTCTGCTCCTACTTTCTGGTGAGCAAGTAAGAAGCGAAACGTGGCTTCCACCTGTGGCCAGGGTTGCAGCATGGGAGACGTACCCTTGACCTACTGGGTTGGAATCCCAGCAGTACTTTCCCCGGTTGCCGGTAGCGTGAGGTCCCTGGGACTACAGTGCACTTGACCCATGTTAAGCACGTGACTGGCTTCTGTGGGGGCAGCCCCGGGACCTGACCGCACCGGCAAATGTGTAAAAAGGCATCCTGCGTGCCAGACGCAAAGTGGCGGACCTGTTTGCAGAGTGCAGGTTGTTTGTAAGTTGGAACTTGTCCCTACTTCTAAGGGAAGGAAAATCACACAGCCTTTCTGGGTCAAGAACTTGGCATTTAATAGCGTGCTGAGATTGACTTCCTTCCTTACCAATCTCCCTGTCATTTGGATGGGAACCTCCAGTTGGGATGCCCCTTGTGAAGTTGGAATAAGGTCTTTGATTTAAACAATAACAAACACTTGGCCCTGGTGTTCCAGAAGCGTGTTGCCAGTGTGCCTTCACCATAGCTCAGTCACTCTGTGGTCTGCTTGCAAGATTTCTGTCTAACGGGAATAAAGAGACTTTGCATCTCAGCAGCTCATGGAAAAATTGGCTAAGGAAATGAAATTATGTGAACAACTGTGGGCCTTTTGGAGATAGTCATTATTTAAATCCATTCATTTATTCTGCATTTTGATAATGTCTATAGACTTGCTGCCATCTCATCTCCTGTTATCCGTTTAAGGCATTTAAAGTTTGACTTATTATTTTAGCACCGTAGGTATTTCTACATCCTGGGAATCAGGCTTGAAGGACTAGAGTCTTTGAATAATGATAACAAGAGCAGTTGTGGTGGTAGAGAAGGCAGGAGCAATGGAAACCATCATGATAATCCTAGAAGCGATCATTTTGAGGATTTATTGTTGACGGTGCTGGCACATGCATTATGTCACTTAAGCTTCCAAATCTCTGATTCTTCTCACGTTAGAAAAAGGAAAGTTCACTTAGGGAGTTTTTTGTTTTTTGTTTTTTGTTTTTTTTTAATTTTTTAATGTTTGTTTATTTTTGAGAGAGAGACAGTGCATGAGCAGGGGAGGGGCAGAGAGAGAGAGAGAGATAGAGAGAGAGAGAGAGAGAGGGAGGGAGACACAGAATCAGAAGCAGGCTTCAGGCTCTAAGCTGTCAGCACAGAGCCCACCATGAACCCACAAACTGTGAGATCATGACCTGAGCCAAAGTCGGAGGCTTAAATGACTGAGCTGAACCACCCAGGTGCCCCTAGGGAGTGGAGGTTTTAAGGTCAGATAAATCCCTTCTGCCACTGACTTAACTGGCTGTGTGACCTTGGGCCAGTTACTCAACCTCTCTGTAACCGGGGTGTGGCAATCCCTATCTCAAAAGATCTTTGTGAAACTGAAGCTAACTACGACTATGTACACGGAAGGTTAAGTATGGAGTCAAACGGTCATTTCTTTGTCGACGGCGGCAATGATAATAAATCTACCCCACGTTCCACGTGGCAAAGCTCCTCCTTGTGAATAATCAACGAGGAGTGAACAATGGGCAACTCGATTTTGACTGATTGTCACTATTTGCTAAGCATTAATAAATGCCAACATTAGAGCCCCTTCCAAGGACTCTGCCCGTAGCTACACCCCCAAATCCGAGACCGGCCGGCCATCAACCATTGCTCCTAAATCCTTCATTCCTTTCTCATTAAGGTTTCAGTCTCTGAGCTGTGCCAGCACCGTCAATAAAAAGCGCAGTTCACTCGCCTCCCTTTCAAGAATACTTTGCCCAAGATAATTATAACCCCTGGAAAAGGATGCAAGCAAATTAGCATCATAATCTATGGGAGCAGAAGGCATGGTGGTGATTTTCCCATAAGAAATACTTCTATTTTGGAAATCTCAGTAGTCTACCACTTTCTCTCTCATGAGAGTCAACACAGTTTTGATTTACTGACTCACTGTCCCTGGAGTGTTTTTCTCTGAATTTTAAACAAAAAAAAAAAAAAAAAAAAAAAAAAAAATTAAAAAAGGAGAAAAAAAATTGTAGAAGAAATGCAAGGCAAGAAGGAAAAACGACGAGAAAAAAAAAGGAAATGAGAGAAAGAAGAGGGAAGGAGAGGAAGTAAAACAGTGTGCTGTCAAAGAGGTTTAGAGCTAAAATATTGAAAGTTAACAGTAGAAAATTTCTTTGTCTTTATGTATTTATGAGTTTATTTATTTATTTATTTTGAGAGAGAGAGAGAGAGAGAGAGAGAGAACCCCAAGCAGGCTCTGTACGGTCAGCACTGAGCCTGAGGTGGAGCTCGAACTTACAAACCGCGAGATCATGACCTCAGCCGAAATCAAGAGTTGGACGCTTAACAAACAGAGCCACCCAGGCGCCCCATCAGTTGAAAATATTCTGACTATTTGAGCATTATTGAAATATCAATAAGTTGGAAGTTTGAGTATTTATTTAGTCTGGAAGTGTCCCATTAACCCTACTTTTCAAGTGTTTACTAAGTATTTATTGTGGGTCTAATTTTGCCAGGTGCAGGGGGCGTGGGCAGTCTGGGCCTATCGATGGCTCAGTGTCTTCTCCCTCAATACTTGTGATCTGATTGGGGATATAGAACAATTAGAAAATTAGATATCTTATAATCAAGAAGCAAAACTGACAGAAAGGTAGTTTGTTTTAGTTCCACAGGCTTCTAGAAAGAAAAAGCAAGTGGCCCTGTCAAGTACCTTTCTCTAGGAGAAACTCTGTGCCTATCAGTGTATTAATGGTTCCCTCTTTGGGGCGCCTGGGTGGCTCAGTCGGCTGAGCATCCGACTTTGGCTCAGGTCATGATCTCACAGTTCATGAGTTTGAGCCCCACGTCGGGCTCTGTGCTGACAGCTCAGGGCCTGGAACCTGCTTCGGATTCTGGGTCTCCCACTCTTTCTCTACCCCTCCCCCACTCATGCTCTGTGTCTCTGTCTCTCAAAAATAAATAAACATTAAAAAAGAATTTAAAGAGTGGTATGCAAGCAGAGTCTAGATGCTTATTGGAGCTTTAAACATTCTTGTTATCTGTCATCCTGTGTAATTATTATCCTGCTAAATGCATTTCAGTACACTCAGGAATGTTTTCTTCGACGATAGGTCCAGGAGCTGGCCCAACTTCAGGCATAGCTCTATCCAGGTGCTCAAATAATGTTTCTCAGACCTTGTTTTGTTCTTGATTTTGTTTTTTTCTCAGCTTTTTCCCTGTTTGCTATGTTTTGGTTTCATTTTCTAGCAGGTTCCTTTTCCACGTGGTTGGAAAGGTATTCCCTGGTAACTCATTCGTTCACTCGCCCATTCTTCCTGTTGCTCTGGGGAACATGATTAAATGATTTTCCCAGCTTTGCTTTGCAATTCAGTGTGAACCCATGATGGGTTCTGGTGAGTGGAACATGGACAGAGTGATGCATGGCACCCTTTCTCACGAGCCTTTGCTCTCTCTCTCTCACACTCTTTTTTTTCTAGCTGCCTGTAGGTTCGAGGGACGCAGGCAGCAAGGACTCCATGGCCCAGTGATGGAGGGAGCCTGGCTTCCTGCTTCTCTGTATAGAGGGTAACCTACCAAACACCCATAGTGGATTGTTAAGTGAAAAGAAAAAAAAGTCTATCATGTGAAGCCACTGCAATTCTGGTGTTTGTGACTGCAATTAGCCTATCAGAATCCAGCTCTCATGATGCCTCTGTCCATATCGGCTCTTGGAAAGAATTCTCATTATGTCAACTTAAGGTATTTGACCACACACTAGAATAATCAGGGTTTCCCAGGGGACTGAAGAGAGGTAGAAACACTTGATTCCCACCAGAAACACAGGGAATAGGAGCAAGATAGTTTATAAAATGAAGAGAGGCAAGACAGGAAAAGACAAAGACGCTATAGCAGTTGTTACAAGATCATACACAGGTTGGCATTGGGTTCCAGACCTGGCTTGACTGTAACTTACATGCAAGGCTGGGGGCGTGCTGCTCAACCTCACCATGCAGTGTGGCAATTGTGCTAGATGGTTTCTTAAGTCTTTTTCTTTTTTTTTTTCTTTTTTTTTTTTTTTTTTTATTTTTATTTAAAAAATATTTTTTTTTTCAACGTTTATTTATTTTTGGGACAGAGAGAGACAGAGCATGAACGGGGCAGGGGCAGAGAGAGAGGGAGACACAGAATTGGAAACAGGCTCCAGGCTCCGAGCCATCAGCCCAGAGCCTGACGCGGGGCTCGAACTCCCGGACCGTGAGATCGTGACCTGGCTGAAGTCGGACGCTTAACCGACTGCGCCACCCAGGCGCCCCTCTTAAGTCTTTTTCAACTTTGAGATTATTTGGTAACAAAATGTATCTTTCTTCCTACCATTGGGTATGACAAGGGAAATAATTGCCCTACCTACTTGATGGATGGTTAATTAAGAAAAAGATTGTGTAGGGATGCCTGGGCGGCTCAGTTGGCTAAGCGTCCAACTCTCGGTTTTGAATCAGGTTGAGATCTTATGGTTCATGGGTTTGAGCCCTGCATCAGGCTCCATGCTGTCCACTGTCCCAGCTCTGTCTCTCTCAAAATAAATGAATAAAGTTAAAAAAGAAAAAGATTGAGTATAGATTTAGAAATGGTAGAGACAGGGTCAATTCAGCGGCTGGCAGCCATGTGTGGTGGCCATGTGGGCAGAACTGAGAATAGAGGAATTTAGCGGGAAAATGTAGAAGGAAAGAGGCGCGTCTGGGTGGCTCAGTCGGTTAAGCATCTGACTTCAGCTCAGGTCATGATCTCACAGTTCATGAGTTCAAGTTGCATGTGGGGCTCTGTGCTGACAGCTCAGAGCCTGGAGCCTGCTTTGGATTCTGCCTTTCCCAGTCTCTCTGCCCCTTTGCCGCTCACACTCTGTCTCTCTCTGTCTCTCAGAAATAAATAAACTTGAAAAAAAAAATGTTCTTGTTTAAACAAAAAAGAAAACGTAGAAGGAAACAGAATGTTTCCAGGAGCATGAACAGTGCCTGAAAGGTGCAAGGCAGTAAGAAGCGACATTTATAAAGATTTACAGGGATAATAGCAAAGAACCAAAATAAACAGCAAGAGCCACCTGTGGAGTCACTTGGGAACTGTAAGGTCTTAGCCATAAGAACATGGCGGAATGTAACAGAAGGGGAAAGGGTGGAAAGAGTCAGGATTGACAAGCTGAGATGCAGACCTAGTCAGTCCTGAACAGATGAACTTTACCTTATTTTTTAATGTTTATTTATTTTGAGAGAGAGAGGGCACGAGTGAAGAAGGAGGTGAGAGAAAGGGAGAGAGAGAATCCCAAGCAGGCTCTGTGCTGTCAGCACAGAGCCTGACATGGGGCTCGATCTCACGAGCCAAAATCAAGAGTTGGGGACTTAACCAACTGAGCCACCCAGGTGCCCCCAACTAATTATATTTTTGAAATGAATTGGATGATGTCTCTTAATTTTTCTCATACTACTTTCTAATCAGGGGTCCTATTTTGAATCTAAGTTGATGTCTATGCAAGTGGGGGAAGCCCAGACATGAGGGACCAAGTTGTGTCTTGGGAGAGGGATGCTTTTGAGAAAAGATCTGGGGTCACATTCTATTTTTTTTAAGTCTGTTTGTTTGTTTGTTTGTTTGTTTATTTATTTATTTATTTATTTATTTTTATATGAAATTTATTGTCAAATTGGTTTCCATACAACACCCAGTGCTCATCCCAACAGGTGCCCTCCTGAATGCCCATCACCCACTTTCCCCTCCTCCCACCCCCCCATCAACCCTTCAGTTTATTCTCAGTTTTTAAGAGTCTCTTATGGTTTGCCTCCTTCCCTCTCTGTAACTTTTTTCCCCCCTTCCCTCCCCCATGGTCTTCTGTTAAGTTTCTCAGGATCCACATAAGAGTGAAAACATATGGTATCTGTCTTTCTCTGTATGACTTATTTCACTTAGCATAACACTCTCCAGTTCCATCCACATTGCCACAAAAGGCCAGATTTCATTCTTTCTCATTGCCAAGTAGTATTCCATTGTGTATATAAACCACAATTTCTTTATCCATTCATCAGTTGATGGACATTTAGGCTCTTTCCATAATTTGGCTATTGTTGAAAGTGCTGCTGTAAACATTGGGGTACAAGTGCCCCTATGCATCAGCACTCCTGTATTGGGGTCACATTCTAGATTCAACAGAACATGATTCAGTGTTTTGGGACAATCTGTAGAGACACTCGTCATGGTGACAGATCTTATAAACGCACATCTGAGTTGTGGGAGCTGTGAAACCAAAAACACAGGGAGAACTGTATTCACTAAAGCTCTTTAACACACTCCTTTCTTCCTGATCCATCAAATATTTGTTGAACACTTACTATGTGCCAGCGCAGACATTGGGAAATAGTGACAGGTGCCTGCCTTAGCTGATTTCCAGGCGGGTAAGACCCCGGGTGAACAAAGTCACCCAAGAAAATGTCACCTGGAGATGAGGAAACAATCAGATTAATGAAATGGACCAGGATTAGCTGCTTGCGGGGGCCAGATTTCTTGGTGAACCAGCCATGCAGGGAACAGAGTGTTTCAGGCAGTGGGGATAACAGTTGCAAAAGCCCTGAGGAAGGAAGGAGCTGGCATGTTCTATAACCTGAGAGGAGGCCAGAGTGACCACAGCACAGTGAACAGGGTTAGAGAGACAGGAAGTGCCCTGGTCATGTAGCAGGATTTCTTAACCGCGGGTCTATTATTGTCATTTGGGACCGGAAAATTCTCTATTGTTGGAGGTTGTCCTGTGCATTGCAGGATGTTTTGCAGTGTCTCTGGCCTCTACCCACTAGATGCCAGTAGTACCCCCCAGTTGTGACAGATAACAATGTCTTCAGACATTGCCGCATGTGTTTTGGGGGTTAGAACCAAAGGGAAGGTAGAACACCAAGGAGGGCTACTAGAATGTGAAATGGAAGAGGAGAAGGGCATTGTGATGGTTAATTTTACATGTCCACTGGCTGGGTCAATGGTGCTCAGCCATTTGGTCAGATTGTATCCCAGATACTTCTGTGAAGGTAATTTTAAGATGAGATTGACATTTAAATCAGTAAACTTTGAGTAAAGCATTTTACCCTCCATAATGTGGTGGGCCTTGTCCAATCAGTTGAAGTTCTTAAGAGAAAAAAGACTGACCTTTTCCTCCAAAAGGGAATTCTGCCAATATACTGCCTTTGGACTTGAGCTTCAACATCAATTCTTCCTTGGGTCCCCAAGCCTTAGATGAGTCTTTGGACTTACCAGTCCACATAATTTCATGAACCAATTCCTTAAAATAAATTCTCTCTCTCTCTCTCTCTGTCTAGATATCTATATCTATATCATCTATATCTATATCTATATCTATATAGATATTCTACAAATTCTAGCACCTGACAAGTGCCACTGCCTTGGAGGTTGGGACTAGAGGGTAGGGGCAATAGTGGGGGTGGCTGGAGCCCAACCAAGAGCTTCGAGAACACCACAGAGAACAGATGCTTTGTCAGGGAGGGCAGTTGTTTTTGCAGGGGGGCCAGAGTGGGGCCAGCAGTTAGACAGTCTCAGAGATCTTTATGGTTGAGGGAGGCCTCAGTGAGAGCTTGTAAGGGCAGAGAAAGCTTGTCCCAAAGTAGGGCAGAGAAGCTTGTCCATGGTGCACATGAGGTGCTCTGGGGACCCTCCTACTAATGAGCAGGCAGGAGTTTTGGTGGGGCCGAAGACAACGTCAGGAGAGGCGATAGTCAAGGAAATACAGCCACTGCCATTTGGTGATGACATTTTAACTCCCAGGCTTGTGCACAGAAACTGGAGATGTAGATATGTGAGAAGGACCTCAGTGTAGGTGTAATTTATTCCCTGGTGGTCTCACAACAGTGCCCAGGTGCAGACAGACTCCCTGCTTTCACCCTGATTCAGAGGTAACAAAACCAGAGTCTAGGAAGCAGGGACAAACATACCAGCACTTTCCACCTCTGGGAGCACACTTAAAGAGGTACTTCCGTCGCCAAATGAATATACCTGGATTTTAATGCACAAAAACAAAGGACACATCATCTCACCGGACACCTGGAAGAGGGATTCTTTCCCAAGAGAGGCCAGAGGGGTGAGAAAAAGTGGTTTTTCCTCTCCTTCCTGCTAGGAAAACACTAGAGCTGGCTGATTCAAAGGGGAGATTGAAGAGAAGCTTCTTTTTATAGATGTTGGTTTTGGAGTGCGTTCCAGCAAAACCGTCACAGGTGTCCATCCCGTCTACTCAGTAAACTTGCTGTGACCTGACCGTAAGGGGAAGCTTTGGCGGCCTCCACTCCTGGGCTATGTTGCTGACCCAACCTGAAACCCTTCTTTAGGGTGAGTCAGCAACATATCCCATGACTTTTGGGCGATAGGTTCTTTTATATAAGACCATAAAGCAAAAGGCCCTTTCTGCATCGTGTTGAATTTCCCAGAGGCTATGACCAGGGATTAGACCGAGGTAAAGAAATTCAAGAGATACTGCTAAAAAGCATTGAGGAATTCATAACTTGGCTCCGTCATGCCCTTCAAGCATTTGTGGAGAGCAAATAAGACCGTGGGTAATTGAGAATAAAATGTGTTGCTTTTCACACATTGGAAGAACTCAAGTGAAAATAAATCCCTTTAAACATTTTAATTTCAATTAACTTCATATTATAAGACACACACATACACAGTCACACATTTTTTTGGCTTGCCTTCCTTTTGCTATGGATGTGGTTCTCCAAACCCACTGTTACAGCAGCACATGAAAGTTTTTCTTAAAAATTATCCAATTTATAACCTAAATATAAAAATCTCAAAAAAAAAAACCCTATGTCAACACATAACTAATGAAATAGTTTTGATCTTTACTGGTCTGGCCTTTGTTTGTTTGTTTGTTTTGGCCTTCTGATGCTCATTCTAGGTCACTGGTGATCTAGTTTTCACCCTACTGATGCTGCTCATGGCTAACCCTTCTGTTGGTAATGGTGGCTCTCTCTAGGTGCTGCATACACTCTAATGCTCTCCTCTCTTAGGTATTGATCTCAGACACTTCAACACCATGACGACCCAACATCATGGTTGACAACTGCCTGTCTAGTGTATAAGACAGATGATCAAGGTGATAGGACCACGTGATCTCAGATTCTAACTGGTAGGTTAGTATCATCCAGATCTGTTCATTTCAGCATTTTACTTAAACAGAAGGCACAGTTTGGTCAACCCTGAACAAAAATGGATATTCCTTGAGGAGGAATTGTTGGTAGCAAAAAAAAAAAAAAAAAAAAAAAAAAAAAAAAAAAAAAAAAAAAATCAAACAAAAACAAAAACAGAAACAAATCTTGTTCTTTGCACTCAAGAAATCGCGTCAGGGCCGGGGAGCCTGGGTGGCTCAGTCGGTTAAGCGTCTGACTTCGACTCAGGTCATGATCTCATGGTTCATGAGTTGAAGCCCTGTGTTGGGCTCCGTGCTGACAGGTCAGAGCCTGGAGCCCGCTTCAGATTCTGGGTCTCCCTCTCTCTGTGCCCCTCCCCTGCTCGCACTCTGTCTCTCTTTCTCTCTCTCAAAAATAAATAAAACATTAAAAAAAAAATCTGGTCATGGTCAAATCCAACAGGTGACGTGACTAGTTCTGTGACTGAGCAGATGACTCAACTTATTCTGCATTTCAGTTTCCCTGTCTATAAAGCAGGGCTAATAATAATCAGCCCTAACTCACACACAGGGTTGCAGTAATCACAAGCAGTGAGATAGGAGAAAGTGGTTGTAAGTTTGAAAGCATGCCAGGCTCATGTAAGATGGCATTCAGTCACTAATAATTATTGAACAGTCACTAATGTACTGTCACCCTTTGTGTGTTAAGCTCCAAGTTCAATATCCAATGTTGTATAAATAGGTAAGACGTGGTCCCTGCCTCTAGTGAGTGCGCGAGGAGAAGCCCATGAAATAAGGAGAAACTAACATCCTCTCACATTACATAAATTTCACATTACTGAGAAGTAGTGAGGATTGAAACTCTGTGATTAATCCTTTTCACAGACATTTAAATAGCATTGATTGAATGTTTGTGCTTCGGGTTCAATTTTGTTTTTGAGTCAAGGTGGTAAGGTTGACACCTTTACTTAATTTATTAAAATAGAACTTTTCTTTAAATTACAAAAAAACCCCTATATTCATTTAAACTAAAGACTACAGAAAGTAGAAATTATAGGTCCTTTGGTTCTATGTTTGAATCCCCAGCTACAGCTCTGATGCCTTAGACCGACAATTGCTTATCGTTAAAGTGAGGCTCATAAATACGGATGCAAAAATCTTATGGGAATTATGAGGAAAGTGATTTAAAATGCCAAGGATAATATTTGGTGGGTGTTTAATAAATGCGGGTTCTTTTCTCCTTCCTTTATTTTGAAAGTTAATTTGAGTGGAATTAACTTTATATGTAATATAGTCATCTGAAGAAAGCCCGATCTGTAATGAATATATATTTGGCTCACTTTTCAGGTTCCATTTGTGCATAATGAATGCTTCCAAATCTCAAGTGCCCAGCGGAAGGGCCTTCTACTCCATTTTACAAATGAACGTGCTCAAGGACTTTTCAGACAGTTGATCATTAACTCTCAGGAAATGCCTGACCCTCACATTCTCCTGGCTGCTTCACATTTTTTGAGGAAAAGGTACATTTGAAAAATTGTCTCTTTGTTTGTTGAATAACTTTAATCTCCAACCAGTCATTTCTTTCTCCCGTGGGCACAAACACACTAAAGTGTCCTCTCTGAGTATTTAAAGACCGAAGCAGTCAAAATAAGTCAAGAGTGAAGCTCCACTTGTATTATTCTGTAGGAGTGGTTTTAGTGTAAATGATGGAAAGACATCTTGCCGGTTGGCTAGGAAAGCGAAGAGGTTTTCTCTTGTACCTCACGTGGTATGACTCAGGGCATCTCAGATGTAGTAACTACACTAATGAAAATAGGTGCCGTTTGCTCCTCAGTTAAAGTAGGAGGTCCCCAAGAAGAGTGGCTATGCTGAAGGCCATTTCTAGAAAGTCCGCCATGGGGTAGAATGGTTCTCATGGTGACACATGAAAATCTCAGCTTTTCTTTAAAGAGTGTCCCACACAAAGCCTGCACTTCGGTGTCACAGAGTCAGTTTCCCACCGGACTCCACATCCTTTGCCGTGATCTAGGCAAGTTGGTGGCCTTTTCTGAGCCTCAGTGTCATTTGTGATGGGGGCGGCGCTCACGAGAAAGTTGAGAGGAGAGCAGGAGAAAATATATTCATATTTCTGGCATACAGTAGGCATGTAATCTCTGCTCTTTTACTCTCTGGCTCCCCTCACTAAACATGTTAGGCTAGATAGTTTTCAAACTGAATGTCTGGCCTTTTACGTATGGCAAGCTACAAAGTGCTTTCATATACATGATCTCCGTTGGTTTTCCAAAACAACCCTGTGAGGTCGGTGGGCTTGGGCTTAATATCAACACTATTTTGTACATAAAGAAACAGTGCTCAAAGAGGTTATGAGAATTAGCTACCCTAACTCACTTGGCCGGTGACGGAAGATGCAGGCAGAGGGTCCAGGCCTTTTGGCACCCATGTCTGCGCTTGGCCGTCCCCCCGCTTTGTAACCCCAGTTTTGTCGACGATCCAAACGGCAAACTCGAGTGGATTCTTCTTGTTCTCTCATGATAACTGGAGCAGTCAGGGTTCACCCAGAGAAGCAGAACCGGTATCAGATTTATTGCCAGGAATTGGCTTGCCCGGTTGTGCGGACTGGCTAGGCAGGTCTGGAGTCTAGTGGGGGGAGGGGTCAAGAAAGGAAGGTCGCTGAGATGCCGGAATCCCAAGAAGCGTGGAGCCCCAACTTGGAGTCTCTGAATTCAGGGAGGGACCCGCCTTCTTTTAAAGGGCTTCCTACCCATTAAGTCGGGTCCACCCGGATGACCTCCCTATGGAGCAACTGGAAGACAGCTAATTAGAAAGACCTTGATCATATCTGCAAAATCCCTTCACAGCAGCACCCACGTTAGTGTTTGACTGACTCGCCGGGAGAAGGCATGTGTCTGCCATCACATGGCCTCTGTCCACCTTCCTTTCCCCAAATTCCCAGGAGAGGACATCCCTTGGAGTCCACTCTCACCAGAACATACTAGAAACGGAATCCTTGGGATCCTACTCCGTTGAGCCGAGTTGAAAAAAAATCACACAGCCATTGTGATAACACCCAGAAGCCCACCTCTGAAAGGTGGTTTTCTAGTAAAGTATTTCTGTGGCCGTTGTGCACACGTTCTGGTCACGGTGAGGGAAGACTGGGGAAGTGATTGCTCATGAGTTTACCCTTCGCGTTTTCTGCTATCAGGTTCCAGGGACAGAGCTGTTACGCTCACAAGCTCTTGTGGATTGGATTTCTGGGACATTCCCAGAGAAGTTGCTCAGACACGGTGAGCGTCTGGTGGTAGTTACTGTGGGCGCAGGACTCACAGCTGAACTTGAGGTATGTCACTGTGTCAGGCAAGGCCAAACGAAGCAAAGCCAGCTGAACCAAATAAAAATGACAACTATAGCCATAGGTCAACAAGCAAGATCGGCGGCAGTGATAACGAACGGCATTAGGGCTTTTTCATGTGTAAGGTTTTTGTTCTTGAGGACTAGAATTATTTGGTGATGCTGAAAACAATCAAGGATGGCATACCTGGGGACAGACCAGCCGTGTGCCTTTATCAAGCACTGAATACTCTTTTGTCTTTGTGCCTGGCGGAATATTCCACTACAAAGTTGTATTAGTTGATTCTTCAGAAAAACAGAACCAATAGATGTGTGTAAACACACACACATGCACGCACACACACACACACAGAAATTTATTGTAAGGAACTGGCTTATGTGATTTTGCAGACTGACAGGTCCCAAGATCAGCAGTCAGCCAGCTGGAGACCCAGGAGAGCCAATGTCTCAGTTTGAATCCCAAGGCAGAAAAAAAAAAAAAAAAAAAAAAAAAAAAAATCCATGTTCCAGCCCAAAGGCAGTCAGACAGGAGGAATTTAGGGGAGGCTCAGCCTTCTGTTCTATTTAGGCCTTCCTTCAACTGCTTGGATGAGGCCCACCCGAATTAGAGAAGGAAATCTGCTTCATTCATTCGATCAATTTCAATGTTAAATTCATACAAAAGCACCCTCACAGAAACACCCGGATAATGTTTGACCAGATATCTGGGTCGCCTGTGGCCTAGTCAAGTTGACTCAGAAAATTAATCCTCATACTAGTTTTAGTTTATAGCAAACACAAAAGAAATTCCCCGAAAGAGCTCTACTCCTTTTTTCTCAGGATCCCTGGACTTTTCCTCTGGTTTTCTCAGCTCAGAGCATTCCAAATGTGTTTTCCTTCAAGCCCCCCACGACTTTTGTGCGTGTGTGTGTGTGTGTGTGTGTGCACGTGTGTTTTGCCCAGAAACATAAAGTAGAGCTCTACTGCCAGTGTTGTTACCTGGGACAGCCGTCTATCAGCTACCCATGCAGCAGGGATTGTCCCCGTGTCAGCACCAGCTGGTGGGAAGGTATTACCCTCAGGCATCCTTGTTGCCGAGCTCTGGTTGCTGTACTCAGTCCGTGCTGAGAGGACCCCTACCCTGGAAGTAAAAGTTTAGTGAGTGTGGCATTCAGGAACACATATATGAGAGGTTTGGGGGAGATTGCAAAAATGGCCCGAGGTTTTCATGCCTACAGTGTGACTTTGCAGCTCCTCTTATCAATAAGTGGGTTTTTATTTCCCCACTTCTTGAAATAGGTTGGCCTTGTGACTGGCTTTGGCTACAGACGCATGGACGTGATAATGCGCTAGTTTTGAGCTCAGGCTCCGAGAGGCCTTGCATACTTCCATATTTTCCTCTTGGAGCCCTGTCCAGATAATCTATGAATAAGCTCCCGCCAGCCTGTTGGAGGATGAGGGAATGTGGAACAGAGATGAGCCGTTGCAGCTGAAACATTTCTAGACCAGCCTCCCTCAACTGGCCTAGTAGCCAACCACAAATGCATTAATGACCCCCGCCGGGACCAGAAGAGCTCCCCAGTTGAGCACTGATCACAGCCCCAATTACCAGGCTGAAGAGCTATGAGCTACAGAAGTGGCTATTGTTTTAGGTCATTAAGTTTTGGGGTGGATTGTTAGTGTCTTCGAATTTCAGCATATGAGACCGGATGACATAAGACACTGGGCTTGCGTATCTGGGATCTGGTTTAAGAAGGCGTGGCTCTGGCTTCCCTCTCACTCTTGTTCAAGTAAATACAGGTTCTAACTGGCCAAGTGGCCTGAGCAGGTGATAACTACACTCATTTCCTACTGCATTTATAATCTCCTGCTGAATTTCCGTGACCTCAGTGGGGTCACAGATTTGAAGAATTATAGAGCGATTTGGTGGAGGTGAAAGAACAATTTCAGAGGAGATTCATAGGTTCTGATGACTATGAATCATACCTTAAGAATTTGTGGCTACCTTTGAAGTGCAAACCACAGGATGTATCTGATTTATTCAGCATCTGTGCTGTTCCTGTGGTTCAGTTTCCAAAAGACCTGACTAAGCTGAAAATGAACTGTGCCCCCAACAAGACCATTGGTAAAAAACGTTGGGTGTGTTAACCAGAATTTTTCTGAATTTTCTGGCCACATGGCCAAAATCTCGCTCAAGTGTGGGCTTTATGGAAATGACTTTGGGGAAACGTTTTCTTTTATGAGGCTTTTAAGATCAAAGCTGAATCTCTCCTAGAGATACAGATTGTGATTCAGAAACGCCATGTGCCCTAACTGAATGTACTCCCGAGATTCTTCAGAGCAGTTCAGTTTAATAGAAGTTTCTTTACTTACTAAGATGTCCAAGTGACGGCCACCTGACTGACAAGGATGGAGTTTTGAATGTGTTTGGCTGAAAAACGTTTTTTGTTGTTTTTTTTTTTTAGTTCGCTTTCTATTGAGTAAAAAGAAAGCATATACCAGAGTGTTCTCTAATTCTAAACCTAATCCAGTTAGTATACAATCTGGTAGACAGTTGAGTGAAACCCAATGAATGGTTTTCATTTACTTTACTTGCTTTGTTGAGTTGAAGGGCCTGGTGTAATACTACGGAACTTTCTAGGAATTATGTATCGGTTGAAACGATTAGGCAATTTGTTGGAGAAATCTCGTGGCTTCACCCCCCCAGCAACCTGCTCGTTTTTGAAATATTTTCTATTATGATTGGAAAAAGATCCTGTTTTTCAGCTGACAAATGACCCCATCCTTCCTCAGAAACGTATTCCCTTTAGAGGCCTATTTCATTTCGGCAAAAGACGCTCTACCTTCCTAAGGGAGGACGTTATGCTTTTGGCTGAGGGAAGCCCAGACTTGAAATGAAAAAAGCTATTGATTAGCTTATTACCATTATTATTAATAGTGGTAGTAGTCACTATATTTATTGGGTCTGGGGCAAGACACTAAGTAAAATTACCCACATCGTCGTCTCCTTTAATACCCACAACAACCCTCTGAGACAGGCATTGCTATTATCCCCGTTTTCAGATGAGGAAACGGAGGCAGGGAGAAGTCAAATGGCTTCCCCACATGGCTTAGTGGGAAAATGGAAGAGGTGGGGCCCGAACACAATTTTGTTAGGCTCAAACCTCCTAGCTTTTTCCAAATACTCTATGGTATTAAATCAAGTACTAAAGAATCTCTTTTTTTTCTTATCTTATCAAAATATGATGGTTAGTGGCAGCTCCTTTGCACAGGCAAAGTGGGTGATTAAAACCGTACAGGAGAAAAAATGAATTTCCCTCTACCCTCCTGAGCTCTTGGCTGAGACCCCCGCAATAAAAGACCAAAAGATCAACAAGAGAAAAACAAGTTTATCAGTAACATGTAGCCCTCATACATAAATGTGAGGCACCCAGGGAAAATGAGTAATTCAGAGAGGCGGCTTACAATTTGGGCTTAAATACCACCTTAACAGGGAAAAGGGGAGGGAGGAGGCAGGCCTCTTCGGGGAGGGTAAATGATTTCTGGAAAAGATGGTTTGGGATGGAGATTGCCTGGGTGTGCGGTCCGCCTACAGTGTCCTCCCCTGGAACAAGACTCCACCTTCCTTGGGGGATGAACTTCCTGGGGAGAAATTTGTACCAACTGACTTGCTCCTGGAGGATGCGTCTTCAGGCAGATGAGAGCTCAGAGAAGGCCTTTCCTTGCCTTTGCTGTTGTTCAAGCGCCGGCGGCTCGAAACAACGGCTATCCTCCCGGGGCATATTTTGGAGCGGCAGGTCCCGTGACCCTTCAAAACTGAATGTCCGTTGGTTTAGCTTTTGGTCAAGGGACCTTGCGTGCTCACTCCTAGAATAGAGAAGGCGGGATGATGTCAAGTTCAACACCTCTGTTGGGTCCTATTCTGCGGGATCTTTTAGAGTCTGGATGCCATTCCCGGCTGAAAATGATGCCCCTGTCCCAGAGATGGGATGGGAGGGGGCGGGGGGTGGAGGAAGAGAGGAAGAACGGGCAGTGGAAGAGAGAGGGAGAGATGGAGACTGAGAGAGAGAGCTACAACCAACCACTGACCGTCTGACATCTTTCTACGTTCCATCGCTTGCAGCCAGGACGCGACCGTGCACCCCTTAGGATTTCGGCTGCATCGCCTGAAAAAGGAAAGGTCATACATAACACATGGTAAGGTGAGGCCTCTTTCTGGTCTCGTTGTAATAAATTCCATACACAGCTCGTTTCATTTCCGCTCAGCCATTCGCCCGTCAGAGGCAACTGCAACCCGCCGTGTCTCCACCAGCCAAGCACGTGTTAGTCGCCACGTGGGCCAAGGCCGTGTGGCCCCTGTCCCGCAAAGCCCACGAGGTGCAGGCATTTTGAAATGTCTTAGAGCAAAAGCCCCAGTGGGGCCTTCTCTTGCAGGACTGACTTCCTGGCTGGAGGGAAACTCACGGCCGATGCCTTTCCCAAGCGAGAAACACGTTGGTGACATTTCCCGGCAGAAACGCGGACTTTGCGAGTGGGGCGAATCCCACGGTGTGGGGGAGGCGGCAGATGGGTTCTGAAAACGGGGGCTCGATGGGCCCACGGCGTGGCAGCGTGCCCGGGGCCGCCGTGGAGAAAGCCTCCGACAGAGGAGAGGGAAGCTCCCCTTTCTCAGGAATGATTCACTCGCTCCACGTTTGCAGGGTGCTTCGCACGCCCGCCTGGCGGAACAGGAAGGCCCGTATTGTGCTCAATTGTTTTCCTGAATGCCTTTCTCAACAACAGCAGAAGGAAACATTACCGTTTGGCCTCAAGCCATCCAGGCCACTCGGTACTCACAGCGCTTAGAATGTCAAAGTCGGGCTCAGCCGAGGCAGGCAGGGACCCACGGCCGCAGTTTATTTCTGTCTGTGTTTCAGATTAAACGGCTGCCTCTCGAAGCAAACAATCCCGGGTGATTTAAGACAACGGGAACTCCCTTTTACTAGAAACAGCCCCGACCCAAAGTCTGACCGTTTGTTTTATGAGCCTGTTTCTCGGCCAGTAACCCCCAGGGTGGGGGTGGGGGTGGGGGTGGGGGTGGGGGGGCGGGTGACACCACCACCCATTGAGTCACCTGAATAACGTATGAAAGGCTCTGCAAGCCAGCTACCTCCTTCTCGGATCCAATAGTTCCGGGAGACTGGACGGGTGGGGAAAGTGTGGCCTGGGGAAAAGCGGAAGGAGGAAACCAGAAGGTTCGTGAACACAGGAAGGGAAGAGAAAGAGCTTGCCCCCGCCTGGGGCTCTCTAGCCTCTGGGTGGAATTATGGGGACAGTAAGGTCCTGGTAATGGCTGTGAAGCTCCTCGGTGACCTTACCTCCCACCTGCACTCTGGAAAGTCCCTCCCCATCACTGCTGAGGGTCTCCTGCTGGGTGATGTCCCTCCTGTGCTCAGTAACACGTCTAGATCCTTCTTCCTCCTTGGACACCTTTGTCCCCTGCCTCTTTCTCAGCTGCTGCCGCTGTTCCTGAAAAGCCTAGCCCGTTGGGCTCAGGGGCCAGAAAATAGGGTCTGGGGATAGAGTAGCGAGGATGCTTGTCTCCTAAAGCCAGAAGTGCTCTGGGTCCCAGCAGCCCTCACTGTTGCAGTGTCTAAAAGCATCCTTCTTGCCAGTTTCTTAAACTTCTCTCCACTGAGGTTTAAGCTGGAGGCCATGGTGCGGGTGGGGGGGGGGGGTGGAGGGAACGGCAGCAGGAGGCAGGCAGATTCTACTCCAGATCCTTCCTCCAGGTCTCCTGGCTCCCGGTCCTGTCCCTGTTCCTTCTTTCAGGTTCTCCGGAACCGGCTCCATCCACTCCTCCGGCCCTGGCCCCGAGCAGCTCACAAAGAGGTAACCCGCTGCAAAGCGAGAGCTGTGGTGGGTTTCTTGGCCCACCTGCTCTGACACCAGGAAAGCTGAAGTCAGTTTGGGCGCACCCAGAAAATCTGCCTCATGAGCTTATTCCATATCCTCGGGGAGTTTTTGTCAGTCTGTATTAATACATACCCAAAGCAGGTGGGTTACCAAGAAGTGAGCCACGCTCAAAATAGTTGGGGCGACTCGACTAAGGCAAACAGGTTCCTTGCTGGAGGCTTCTCCGAGACGTAACCATGCAGCCGTGCGCTGTGGTTTTGCAAAGAGGTCAGGCTGTGCAGGGGTAGCTTGTGCCTTAACCTGGTTAAGTCCTTCCTACACTCTCTGGTTCCGAAGGGGGAACTCTAGGCAGGTGCGTTTCCTACAACTGAGTGGCCCTTTCTTAGAGAATGCAGATTCACTGGATAGCAAGCTTTGTGGCTGCCTCCAGCACCCCTAAAAGCATTGGGGGGGCAGGGGGACGCCCAAGCTCGGGAGAAGGGCAGGCTTACAGCTCTCAGAACCCAGGGCAGGGTAACATGTGTGCTGCTGAAGGTGGAAGCAGCCAGAGTTCAAATTTAGTGCACTTCACTGGGGATGGGCTGGAGGTGGGGGGTGGGGGCAGCCATTATGATGGCAGGTTCCAGCAGGGCAGCTGGTTGAGAAGGGGCCAGAAGCCTCATCCTTTTAGCGGAGCTGACTGGGAGAGTCAGGGTTCCCAACGAAAACAGCCCAGCTTGTACAGCGAGGGTGCGGATGCTTACATGTCGCACAGCCCGCTCAGGTGCCTGGAAAGCAAGCAAACCGAGTCTCAACGACACAAAGAAAACCGATCACACTCTGAAATCCAAACATCGCGTTTGCGCACACGTCCTGCCGCCACTGTGTTGTAACCAGATGGAATCATCTTGCTCATTTCTTGGACCCAGAGTGAAAACTAGCGCTCCATTCTGGAGCCCAAACACCCGGGGGCCAGTGGCGAAGGGGGAAGGTCTGGAAAACACAGTCAACCGACAGTCTCGCTCATGTTGGAACCCACTGCCACCTTTTTTTTTTTTTCTTTTTTAAAAAGAAATATCTATGAAAACTTCTTGGGAGTAACGTTTCACAGAGCCCAGGTAGGAAAGTGCTTGTCTACACAGATTCCAACTGTCTTTGTTGTCTGTACAGAGATGGAAGAGATAAGCAGACTAGCTGAATCAGAAATGAACATGCGACCCTGTGGGAACATGACAGGTATATTATCCCTGAACAACTCAGGCAACAACAGATGTTGGCGAGGATGGGGAGAAACGGGAACCCCCTTGCACTACTGGTGGGAATGCAAACTGGTGTAGCCGCTCTGGAAAACAGTGTGGAAGCTCCTCAAAAAATTAAAAATAGATCTACCCTACGACCCAGCAATAGCACTGCTAGGAATTTACTCAAGGGATACAAGTGTGCTGTTTCGAAGGGGCACATGCACCCCGATGTTTATAGCAGCACTATCGACAATAGACAAAGTATGGAAAGAGCCGAAATGTCCATCGACGGATGAATGGATAAAGAAGATGTGGGATATGGATACAATGGAGTATTACTTGGCAATCAAAAAGAATGAAATCTTGCCATTTGCAACTACGTGGATGGAACTAGAGTGTCTTATGCTAAGCGAAATAAGTCATTCAGAGAAAGACAAATATGCGGTTTCACTCATATGTGGAATTTAAGAAACAAAACAGGTAAACAGAAGGAAAGGGAAGCGAAAATAAGATAAAAACAAGGAGACAAATCATAAAAGACCTTTAAATAGAATAAACTGAGGGTTGCTGGAGGGGTGTTGGGTGGGGGGCGGATGGGCTCAATGGGTGATGGGCATTAAGGAGGGCACTCGTTGGGATGAGCACTGGGTGTCCTATGTAAGTGATGAACCACTAAACTCTATTCCTGAAGTCATTATTACTATATGTTAAGTGACTTGGATTTAAATTAAAAAAAAAAAAAAAAACTTAAGTATTGGAAATATGTTACAGAACGGACATAGGCCAATTTAAATGGTTCAAAGGATAGCCACCATCTAGAAATATATCTACCTTTTGCAGGCATCACACACAATTATAAAACAGCAACAAAAATTAAGAACTGTACAAGAAATGCTAAACATTGCACCAATTATTTGACTTAAAAAATGGCCAAGGTTGGGGGGGGGGGGAAGAGGCATTATCTTCCAAGGATGAAGTGCCGGTGGAGGGAGGAGAGGGAGGGAGGTACTGAGAAGAGAGCCAGATTACGGCTTGTGTAAGTCGCGATGACAATGGCTGTTTACCAAGAATAGGAAAAGGGAAGAAGGCACGGTATTTGGAAGAGAGGGAAGACAGTGAGTTCCTTTTGGACAGGGCTTACAGACACCCGAGTGGAAATGTCCACCAGGCGGGCCGATATATGAGCCTGGAGCTCAGAGACGTCTGGGCTGGAGGCGTAACTCCGGGTCAACAGAGAACTGAAGCCATGAGTGTGCATGAGATCACTGGAGACAGTGGTGCGGGAGTCGCAGCAGTGGGGCCTGGGCTGGGCTGGAGGAGGGAACCCGGAGGGAGGCCAGGCTGGGAGGCGACAGGAACCGAGGAGCCAGAAAGTCAGCTGCACCTCCAGGTAGCCTCCTCAGGTGGACACAAACCTGCCTGAGCCAGGACCCGAGCAGATTCGCCTGAAACAGTTAAAACGGGGCCCAGTTTCCTTTGTCACTGTTACTTGTCATTGGCACTCTAAAGTAGGGTTTTCAGAACACTTCTTCAATGATTTTGGTTTTAAAAAATTCTGCAAGGAACTTGTGAAGGTTAGGATCCGCCCCCCCTTCCCCTGGTTCACTGGGGTATAATTGACAAATAAAATCATGAGATATGTGAAGGGTACAATATCTGATTTCATGTACGTGTACAGTGTGAGACGGTTCCTTCCATCAAGCGAACGCTTCCATTGCCTCATGTGTTATCTTTGTGTGCGGGTGTGTGGTGAGAATAAGCAAGGTCTAATCTCTTAGCAAATCTCAATTATGCAGTACAGTGTTATTTAACTTTAGTAACTATGTTTTGTATCTGGTCCTCAGACCTTATTCATCTTAGAGTTGAAAGTTTGTACCCTTTTATCAACCTCTTCGTATTTCCCTCATCCTTCAGCCCTTGGCAACTACATTTCTCTTTTCTTTGAAAAAATTTATTTTTTAATGTTTATTAATTTCTGAGAGAGAGAGAGAGAGACAGAATGTGAGTGCGGGAGGGGCAGAGAGAGAGAGGGAGACGCAGAATCGGAAGCAGGCTCCAGGCTCTGAGCTGACAGCACAGGGCCCGATGCGGGGCTCGAACTCGCAGACCGTGAGATCATGACCTCGACTGAGGTCGGACGCTGAACCGGCTGAGCCCCCCAGGCGCCCCTTTATGAAAAGATAAGGAAGTTGAAGCTCACCTGTGGGGAGAAAGGGCAACTATGGTTAATTGGCCCTTGGCCTTAGTGTCTTCCTGGCTCTTTGTTTGTACTTCAGTTTGAAAGTCATCGCGTACAACCTGTCCGTTCACCTACTGGGTTGCAATGTACTTGACATTGGGAGTCCTGGCTTCCTCTGCCCCCAAGCTCCTCTTCCTCCATCCAGCACTTTCCTTTGTAACTCCAAAGTATTTGATAAGTTGGGGGTGAATGGAATCGATAGCAGGACCAAAGCATCCATGGTTTGAATACTTGAAGCTTTCATCTGTCGCTCAGTGATTCCCTTCCTTACTACACAGCAGTGGTTGGGATCGATTTTGTTGTAACCAGCCTTAGAACAACGAAAAGGGATTAATACATCCTGTAGGGGAGACTTCCTAGGAAATTCAGCACGACCAGCTCAACAAATACTTTTGGATCAGTATGTATTTTTACACAATTCCTCTCCCCCCTTTTTTCTCCCCCTAACCATACACACAACTGCTTTGGAATTTGCTTTTGGAAACGTGGAGAAATAATCTTCTTTCGTTTCTTTAGAGTTTAAAAAATGTCTATCTCCCTTTGACTTTTGGCTGTTGTATTTTGTACAACTTTACGTTTATTTCCTCTGAGTTTACACACTCATAGGATTCCTGATATTGGCCAGTCTCTGCCTTGGACTATTCAAAATGAGGGCGACTCATACAGCACAGGGGGAGAGAACGCTGGCCTTGGCTTTAATAGATCCAGTGTGGGCACTGTGTGGCCTCAGGCAAGTTACTTGGCCTCTCAGAATCTGTTGCTTTATCTGTAGAAGAAACGCTATGGCCTTCACAGGGCTTGAAACGAGAATTACGCGAAATGAGGCCTAATGGTAGCCCACCCTTGCCTATACTATGTGCCCCATAAATGTTTATTTCCATCTACTTCCTCTGTTTTAAACTCTGACACACATATTTATTATGTAAACTTGAGAGAGCTCTTCCAACATTGACGCATACGATCAGTCTGTATCTGTCATTTACACTTCTTACTTTTTCCATTAGCCTGTGCTTCCCACAATAGTTTGGAAATACCTTGAAGATGGAAAGATATATTTTATGTGTTAGGTGTTTTTACGCCCGATCACCTACGATGTGCTTCTCATCAAGTAGGTGGCCAGGTACTTTTTAACTATCTTTTCTTTTTCTTCTTTTTTGTTTTAGTGTTTATTTTATTTTTGACAGAGAGAGACAGAATGTGAGCGGGGGGAGGGGCAGACAGAGAGGGAGACACAGAATCCAAAGCAGGCTCCCAGCTCTGAGCCGGTCAGCACAGAGCCAGACCCGGGGCTCGAACTCATGGACCTCGAGATCATGACCTGAGCTCAAGTTGGATGCTTAACCGACTGAGCCACCCAGGTGCCCCCCTTTTCTTTATTTCGATTACGTTGTTTGTTATGTAGTGATAACAACAGTATTTGCCCCTGTATAAGAAATTAATTACAAATAAAAAAAAATCTGTAAATCTCAGGTATTCATGGTGGAGGTTAGGGGTTGTTACCATTGATTTGCCCCACGATTTCCCTGAGCAGAGGGTACTTGGATTTATACTCATCACTGTGTTCTGTGTGGCAAGCTTCCCAGCACAATCTGCAAATTGGCAAGCAGTGAAGTTTGTGCAGACACGACAGTCAGTTAGAAATAGAGGGAGTGTATAATTTGCTGTTCAAATGGGAACACATGTGAAAGTGCAAAGGGAGAGCTTTTAATGATTATGTTGGCTCAACAGTGGTAAAGCAGGGCCATCCAGGGCGACCATGGCTACTCTGGTTATCACAGACAGGTACCAGGGGTATCTCTGCCTTGCAACAGCACCTCCTAAACTAACCCCATTGATATGCTACGGAAGCGATTCTAATGCGAATTGAATTTGGTATGCCTTCTGCAGCATGCTTTCAACCTGGGCATTTCTTTACCCCTGTCTATTAGTATCTAATGAGGGGTGGTGTTGGCTAAATTAAGCACATTATGTTGAAGAGAAGAGAAGTAACCTGAATAAGGGAAGGTTCCCAGTTTCTCAGCAGAGACATTATGTGATGTCTTTTAACCTTACAGCTCACAGTCTAAGGAGGGCCTCTGATGTGGTGCTCCTACAGTGCTCCTGTTGTCTCCCCACCTTGACCCCAGGCTGCCTGATGGCTCTCCAGCCCCGGGCAGGAGAGTGCCAGTTCTAAGAATCTTCTCTGAAAGGCAACTTAACCCGTGTGACTCTAAGAGAACTGACTACAATTTACTCGGTAGAGTAGGGAGAGAAATTTCTTTGCAAATAGAAGATGCTTGCATACTTTGCTCTGAATTCTTTATGTTTGTCCTCATTTTAGTAGCAGTTGGCTTTCCGAGGACTTGTAAAGTCTTCAGTGACACGGTAATAAGCACTGAGATCATAACTTTGTCTTTCACAAAATAAATCAGCAAAGAGTTTGAAGTAAAGGTGGGTATTTAAACCGTTTCGCCGAGGAGTTCCAGTCTGTTATCCAGATGGAAATGAGATGCCTCTTGATTTGCAGGTAGTCAATAAATCTTTTTTTTTGTTTTGTTTTGTAAATAAAAAATGATCTTTTTTGAGCAAGGTTGAGGCTATCTTCTGCCATTCCTTACCCAGGCAATAGGTTTTCCTGGCCTGGCTGGAAAGGTAGCAATCACCATAACAATGTTTCTTTTTTTAAAATGTGTATTTATTGGGGCGCCTGGGTGGCGCAGTCGGTTGAGCGTCCGACTTCAGCCAGGTCACGATCTCGCGGTCCGTGAGTTCGAGCCCCGCGTCAGGCTCTGGGCTGATGGCTCAGAGCCTGGAGCCTGTTTCCGATTCTGTGTCTCCCTCTCTCTCTGCCCCTCCCCCGTTCATGCTCTGTCTCTCTCTGTCCCACAAATAAATAAACGTTGAAAAAAAAAATTTAAAATGTGTATTTATTTTTGAGACAGAGACAGAGTGCAAGGCGGGGAGAGACGGGGGTGGGGAGGGGGTGGGGGGGGACAGAGAGGGAGACACAGAATCTGAAGCAGGCTCCAGGCTCTGAGCTGTCAGCACACAGCCCAACGCAGGATTCAAACTCACTAAGTGTGAGATCATGACCGGAGCCGAAGTCAGACGCTTAACCGGCTGAGCCGCCGACACACCCCTGTGACAATGACCTTAGTGGTAAATTTTGTTCACCAGGGTATTAGAAAGAGGAAAGAACTTGAAGAAAACCAGGTTGAGACCCACACCCTGCCTTTTATCTGCTCTCTGGCTTTAGACCAGTCGCTTTATCATGATGGCCCTCAGTATTTTCATTCGTCTACTTTCATGGATCAAATGAGATAACGTGTGTCCAACACTTTATGTAGCCTGCGGTCACGAAGTTAATAGGCCCGATTAGGATGTAAGCACCTCTCATGACACTCTCGTGTGGGCATTTTGTTTACATCTCTACATTGTATACTTGTGTGCTGAATCCGTATTAGTCAAACGAATGAATAGTATTAACCAGAAGAATAGTTGATAATTGTAACACGTCACCATGGAACCGTCTAGCATAGCGTTGGACCTGTGTGGCACCTTCCATCTCTCCCGGTCTGAGCCCAGAAGTTAAGCGTGAAAGATAGGGTCAGCCCACGTCCACAGCTCTTCGGGCGAATTCCCACTGAACAAAATTTACCGTGAGGACATCGGTGGAGTGGTGACGAGGATCTTCAGCCAGGCCACAAAAACCTGTTGCCGGGTAAGCAAGAGCAAAAGACAGTCTCGCCTGCTCAAAAAGATCCGTCGTCATTACAACTGTTTATTCCTCCCTTTACCCGCGCATGTATTATGTGTGTAGGTCATTGCAAATCTCTGTGGCCTTGCTACAGAGATGTGTATGTATGTGTACTCGGGACCAGCAGGATCTCCGAACTTGTTAGAAATCACGAATCTTGGGCCAGCCCTGGTTTCACGGGAGCAGAATCTGTATTGTAGGGGCGCCTGGGTGGCTCAGCCGGTTAAGCGTCCAACTTTTGGTTTTGGCTCAGGTCGTGATGTCACGGTTCATTTCATGAGATGGAGCCCCACGTCGGGCTCTATGCCTACAGCATGGAGGCTGCTTGGGATTTTCTCTCTCCCTCTGTCCCTGCCCCTCCCCTGCTTGCACGCATGCTCTCACCCTTTCTCAAAAATAAATGCATTAATTAAAAAAAAAAAAATCTGTATTTTAACAAGATACAAGTGATACAAGGTGCACATTGACCCCTGAGAGGTCCTGCTCTACGAAGGAAGGAGATCTTTTAGGGTCTTCTGGAAGCTCACAGATTTTTGGGAAGTTTGTGCAGAGGTAGCTGGTATAGACTTCAGGCCACAAGCCTCAGTATGCCCAAAATATGACTTTATTTTTCCTATAATTCAACTTAATCCCTGTTTCCAGCTCCATACTGCTGGCATGGTAGAAACTTCATCTTTTTTTTTTATTTTAATTTTTTTAACTGTTTATTTTTGACAGAGACAGAGCATGAATGGGGGAAGGGCAGAGAGAGAGAGAGAGAGAGAGAGAGAGGGAGAATCTGAAACAGGCTCGAGGCTCCGAGCTGTCAGCACAGAGCCCGATGCGGGGCTGGAACTCACAGACCACAAGATCAAGACCTGAGCCAAAGTTGGACGCCCAACCGACGGAGCCACCCAGGGACCCCGAAACTTCATCTTAAACAGTTTGCACTTTCCCTTTTCTCTCTCTCTCGGAGTAGTTGCAAAGGGTTTGGCATAAGGGATGGTCAGTTCATTAGTCTTGTGTTCAGCGGGGGGTCCTCTGAGGTTTCCACGGGCTGCTTTGGTCCTTGGTCTCTTACAAATGTGATCGTCTTTTTTTTTTTTTTTTTATTCTTATGGGCTCCAGTGACTGAAGGCTTATAAACTGATGCCATGGTGGGGATCATGGGGATCAAAGCCTCACTGAGGCTTTCCGGGGCCCGGTGAGCTTGGACACAGCCCACGAGTGTCTGCTCAAGAAGCAGAACAGGTAAAGGGTGTGTGTCTCATGCGTATGTTCTGTGTATGTCCGTGGGTGTGTGTCCACATGTGTGTCTGTGCCTATTTGCACACGTGTGTCCGTGGGTGTCCCCGTGTGTGTTTGTGTACCGGGGGGAGGATTTTCTTTCTGAGACCTATTTAAGACCTTGCTCTCATTTCTCTATCTCTTATTCTTACTTCAGGTCAGGAAACCTTTTTCTACCCTCGGAGATATTCTTCCTTCTCTTGATTTCTTCTCTTCAGAGGCAACCCAGTACAGTGATCTCTGCTTTAAAGGCCCTAGCACGCTCTCTTAATGAGTTTAAGTTCCTGGACCCACAAATGCCAGGAGGTCCTGGCACAATAATTGCCTGGGTCTTCCTCTGACCGACTAATTTCACTTAGCATAATAGTCTCCAGTTCCATCCACGTAGTTGCAAATGGCAAGATTTCCTTCTCTTTGATTGCCAAGTTATATCCATCGTATATGTATATATATACCACATGTTCTTTTTTAAAAAATTTTTTAAGCTTTATTTATTTTTGAGAGAGAGAGAGAGAGAGAGAGAGAGCGACTGGGGGAGGAGCAGAGAGAGGGAGACACAGAATCAAAAGCAGGCTCCAGGCTCCGAGCTGTCAGCACAGAGCCTGACGAGGGGTCGAACTCATAAACCACAAGATCATGACCTGAGCTGAAGTCGGATGCCCAACCGACAGAGCCACCCAGGTGCCCCTTTACCATATCTTCTTGATCCATTCATCCATCGATGGACATCTGGGCTCCTTCCATACTTTGGCTATTGTTGATAATGCTGCTATAAACATTGAGGTGCATATGACTTCACTCGTATGAGGACTTTAAGAGACAAAACAGATGAACATAAGGGAAGGGAAACAAAAATAATAGAAAAACAGGGAGGAGGACAGAACATAAGAGACTCTTAAATATGGAGAACAAACAGAGGGTTGCTGGAGGGGTTGTGGGAGGGGGGATGGGCTAAATGGGGAAGGGGCATTAAGGAATCTATTCCTGAAATCGTTGTTGGGCTATGTGCTAACTAATCTGGATGTAAATTAAAAAAAAAATTAAAATAAAAACTAAAAACTTAAAAAAAAGTTGCCTGGGTCTACTTTTTGCTTGTCTGGGGGAAGAGGGGAAATTACCATGGGAATAAAACCAAATAGAATCATGTCTCAGAGGGGTGCCCAGCTGGCTCAGTCAGTAGAAGGCGTGACTGTTGACCTCAGGGTGTTCAATCCCCATGTTGGGCGTGGAGCCTACTTGAAAACAAAATCATGTCTCAGAAGTACTATTTCACTACAGGAATAGGAAAGTGAAGAGAGATTAGTCACAAGGTAAGACAGAAACCGTCGCTGGACAGCAGTGGCACAGGAATGAGCCTCTCCCTCCCAAAGGGAAAGTCATACAAGTTGTCATCTTCTACCAAAGGAGACTGAGTGCTTGCCCGCCTTCATGTGGGCGTGCCTGGCCCAGCACTCCACCGCATTCAAGGGTGAATTTCAAGATGCCCAGTGCCTCTGTGTGGGGCCTGGGGAGTGCTAACCTTTGTTCCATCTGTACTGCGGTCACCTAGTCATGCACTGTAAGCTGTTGTTGAAAGTGAGACCATGTCGCTCCAGCCACAGTGAATCTTTAAAGGGCTGTGTGGCTGAGCCACTTCTGATGGCTTAGCCTCCCTCGGCTGACGACACGAAGGTTGTTTAGATGTTCCACTATTTCTGTTCCCTTCACCACCCTTTTCCCATTGACAAACATCTGAAAGGGTGAAAGCTGTTAGGTATAGAATTAAAAAATGTGCTGTCTTGTAGATACATAGACAAGACTGCTCACTGGGCAACTTGGGTTTGAGTTCTCAATGCGAATAAGAATTTCTTTTTCTGTCTTTCTGTCTCCTTTCACTTTGGCTTGTGGGACTATTGAGTATTTTCCCAAGCTAGTACCTTCTGTGGTGATGGAATAGTGGCCCGTACAGTAACAGACCCTGGCCTGGGGCCTCCGTAAGACTGTCCCAACTTGCCTGGTATGCAAGTAACCATCTGCCTTCCTTCTTCAGTCTCCAGGGATGCTACATTCAAAGGATCTGCTTCCTACGATAGGAAATAATTAAATGGGCAAGGTGTTTCTTACCCGCTGGCCTTTGCAGGTAAAACAGCATTTAGGCACATGATTTGGAGCCAGTGTCAGTAGGCACATAAGGGTTGCTGTCACATTAGAGTCACCTTACAGTTTTTCAAGCACTTTTGTGTACATGTCTGTTAATTCATGTGAGTTTCACAGCAACCTCTAGAGACAGATGACAGGTTTTTCCTGTTCTATAGATGAACAGATTGCAGCTAAGTGACTTGCCTAAGTTCAGAGAAGTAGTAAATGGTAGACCTTGAACCACCTGGGGCTCGGTGGTGGGTATAGATTGGAAAAATGTTGAGGAAACTATCGTAAAATCCTGAAGGAATGGTGACTCATGTTATATAACCGTGAAGCCTTTGGGGTAATGATCTTCTGTGGCCAAGTGGAAGACAGAAGTGTTACCAGAGAGCTCGTGGAGTGGCCCCAGTCTTCTGCTTCTAAGACATCTCATATACAGCGTTTACTAGAGTGACGTAGAGTTATTTCTGCATTCAAATTTCTATTTTACTTGTGTAGGTGGGTCGGCACAATATGGTGCCTTTGATAGGCTTAATATCCTCAAAGTTTTATTTTCCTTGTGTGAAAGAATATGGTGCTTTTGATAGGTTTACTATCCTTAAAATTCCAATCGATTACCTTCTATGGTCACAAGGGTGTACACCTGCTGATTTTTCTTCCTCAGCATGCAGCCCTTACTTTTGATAACAAACGTTGGTTTTCCTTTGAGGGCCAAATATTCCCTGTTATATGTAGATTTAGTGGGATAGTACCCTGGCTCCTCACTGGCCTAGGGTTGAGTCTCTCAGCTAGACTATCTCGGGAATTTGAATCTTCAGCTGAGTGACTTGAGGATGGGACAATTTCCCCCAGTCCATGGCCGCTTTCCTCGCAGAGACGCTGAACTTTTATTACCTAGACCTTCGGAAACTTCTTGTCCCTAGTCCTTTTTTGAGGTCTGTATGATCAGATTTTTCTCTGTTTTTATGAACTTCTCCATGTATTTCCAATGCGTCCCCTTGCGACTGGTTTATCCAGATTGTCTTTCATTGCTTACACCAAAAGTTTCCTAACTTATATAGGAATTATGAAAAAAATCAAGGAGGCTACCTCCCTACCCCCTTGGTTTTGGGCTTAGAACGCGGCTGCTTTGGCTAATGGGCTATTAGCAGGCGTGACTCAACGGAGGTAGAAATGCTCTTGCAGGGGAGGTCTTGGGCTCTTGCAGCCTGCTGTTGCCATCAAAAGAACACTCCCAGATCGGCCCGCAGGTTCCAGGAGGAAGATGTGAGACGTGGCTCAGAGTCGCCCGGCTGAGCTGCCCCCAGCCTGGACCAGCACATCCCCAGCCAATCCACAGACATGTGAGCTAAATAAATGTTTATTGTTACGTACCACTGAGATTTTGTAGCTGTCTTTGTTGCAACATTTTTGCAGCAATAGCAAACCTATACAGGAATTTGTATTAATAAGTACTGTGTTGGCTGCAAGGAAAACCCAAAATATGTGGGGCTCGATGGCGGGTGTAGGTTGGAAAATGTTGAAGAAACTATCATAAAAGCCTGCAAAAATGGTGACTCATGTTATATAACCGTGAAGCATTTGGTATAACCATCTTCTGTGGCAAAGTGGAAGATAGAAATGTGACCAACGAACTCGCGGACCAGGGCAAGATGGTTTCTATTAGAATGTTGAAGTATTAGCTGGCTTCTTTTAGCTACATATGATGAGCTCAGAAAATAACTAGCTGGTTTGTAATAGAATCTTGAGGGACTATAGAGAACCCAGAACTTGCCCGTTTAGGGAAAAACAAGTTTCTCATACTAGCTTTCCATTCAGGAAGCGGTTCTTAAAAGAAGGCATAGCCCAAGAGTGTATGTAGAGTCCCCATCTCGAGCAAAAGGTGACTGCCACTCCAACCTTTGCTCCAAGGCTTAAAGACCAAAGGAAATGTTGGACTGTAACACCTTTAAAAATCCCTAGAAAGGAATCAAATGGCAACTAGAACATCCTTTCGGCTGGAAAGCTAAGCAGCCTGATATAGCTAGTACAGTAATTAAATCTAGAGAGAGAGGCATGTCTGGAAAATAATGGTGGGTGTGGCTTTTGTAGACCACGGTAGTTAACTCTATATAAGTATAGCAGATGTTTGTTCATTTAAAAAGTAGTCAAAACAATTCTATCCAAAGAACGTTTTTTCTCTTACTTACTAAAAATGCCTAAGCAACTGAAACCTAGATATCTTCCAGGAGCGAATATCTCCCCTGAACCAATGCACAGTAAAGAAATAGAAATTTTAATATAATAGTATATTAATTAGAATGAAATGTCAGGTATTTCCCTTCTCTGCTAGAAATGAGTTGAAATTATTATGGCCAATAGTGGGCCAGGAACACACAAAGGTTTACAACAATAAAAGTCCAGGGTCAGTGATGTAGTGGGACATTCATAAGGCATATGATAAATATTAGGAAACAAACTTTGAGCAGGAAGTTCAGAAATAGAGGCAGATGAAATAACAGCACTTCTAGTGAGATCTTTGGAACTGAAGAGACAACACTGAAAAACAAGGAAGACCAAAATGAAAGTTGGCTACAATTGGTCTTTGTGTCTTGGGTTTTATTCAGTCCATTTTATAACTTTCTGTTCCCAAATCACCAACATTTATGAAGTTTAAAATGGAACTAACATACTAAGACTGTTTTAAAAACCCAATAATTTTAACAGAGAAAGAGGTTGATTGGTCTTCCTTATCTTTTACCAGTAAAAATTAGGATCAGTTTTCCAAAATCGTTATATGACACAGTCCAATGAACTTGGCCCAGTTTTAGTTGGAGTAAAGAACTTCTCTGTTTTCTGCAACTTTTTTTTTAAAGTGGGATCCTTTCCTTGTTGAAAGGTAAGATCCAAGAATTAAGGACCAGCATAAATATCTTTTTCATAGCTGAGTCATTAGAAATATACCATATACCATATACTCTTATTCATTAGCCACTAATCACATGTAGCTATTAAAATTAAAATGAACTAGAATTTAAAATGTAGTCCATCGATTACACCCTAACCATATTTCAGACACTCAATAGCTACATGAGGCTAGTGGCTACCATATTGGATAATGCAGAAATAGAATGTTTCCAGAATCACAGAAAGTTCTAGAAAGAACGATGCTGCCCAAGAATATAGTAGAGTGCCTTGCATATCATAGGCACTTAATAAATATTTGTCAGCTTAAATATCATAATGAACTAAAACTTTCAAAATCTTAGGAAAATATACCGATGATCCTATGCCAAGGGATTGTCATTACCAAGGGAATGAGTGCAGTCTGGGGACACGCCGATATTCTCAGTTTAGAGGAGGAAGCAGCAAGGGAAGACTGAGCAGCGAGTGAGGCAGAAGAACAACAACCTGGTGACCAAATGAGGCAGGGTACAGAGGAGGGAGTTGTCAACCGCTCAAACGTCGCTCAGAGGTCAAGTAAGGTGAGTCCTGGGATTGAACCATTTCTGGCTTTATTCTTCCAATAGCTGACTGGCCATACAAAGTAATCTACTCACACTTCTCTTTTTTCATCAGACATATCAGTATTGATCTCTGCCCTCGAGGTGAAAGATGTGTCTTACACCCACTGTTTAAAACCCTCCTTTATACGTGATGCTCTGTTCAGTTCATGATAACCTCTGTGACTCCACACACGACACATCCATGTGCCTTGGTCTCTTCAGGCTGTTAGAACAAAGTACCACAGACTGAGGGTCTTATAAACAACAAAAATTTATTCTTCACACTTCTGGAGGTGGAGGGTCCAAGGAACAGGGTACCAACATGATCAAATTCTGGTAACAGCCCTCTTTGGGGTTGCAGACTGCTGACTTCTTATGTCCTCACATGGTGGAAAGAGAGGGAGAGAGCTCTCTGGGGTCTCTTTTATAAGGGCACTAATCCCACTCATGAGGGCTGTATCCTTATGACCCAAATACCTACCAAAGTCCCCACCTCCTTATACCATCACCTTGGTCACCGGGTTTTTAACATATGAATTTTGGGGAAACAAACATTCAGACCGTAGCATATTTATATCTCTGTTTTTTGATTTCTCTGTTTTAGATAGTACTTCTTTGAGTTTTCACTACATACGTTGAGGAAACTCATCCCCCGTGGGTAAGTTAGCTTTATCTCCTGTAACTGACTTCTGACCTTCATCAGTTCTATCTTTCCTTTGCAGTATTCAGGTTTTTAGCATTTACATTCTGTTCTGTAACTAGAATTAAGCTTTTCATACTTTATCTTACATAATAGATAATAAAAATATAAAAACAGTAAACACAAATTATGATGTTATAATATGTTCCTGCTGGACTAAGGGTTGTGACTGTTAATGGGTCCGTTAGATTTAAAAAGCTGCTTATTTTGGGAACCGTAAAAAATGGTACTTACCTTAATTGTTATATTTTAGCCTAAAACATTTAAATGTTTAAATAGATTTATTTGTCCATATTCTTATGTAAGTTCAGGACCTTACATTTCTAATAATCATGATAAGAGATTTGTAATATTTGAACACTGACATCTCTTGGAAGCAGGCTGTGCTTAGAATGATATATTTTGGGTTCCTATAATGCCAGCTTCTATGAATGAATAATGTTGTCCAATAATTGACCTATTAAATGGTGTGAAAATAAAGTTTATCTGAAAAATTATTTCTAATGTGTAATTATTACATTCCTATGGTTATGGTTGATGCTGCTAAAACATTAGAACTGATTACAGAAATATGCATGCACGAACAAAGCTGTTACTTCTATGCTACAAACCCCCATGTTTTGAGTGTTATTCAATGGCAAAGCAATAATGACAATAACCAATAATACTAAAGCGGTAAAAATCCAAATTATCACAAAATAATTGTATAGTTTATATGTACGTGACACCTTCCTCTGCATGTAAAATTTCTTTTTTTTTTTTAAAGTTTATTTATTTTGAGAGAGAGGAAGAGAGCAAGCAGTGTAGGGGCAGCGAGAGAGAGAGAGAGGGAGAGAATCCCAAGCAGCCTCCAAGATGCCAGCGCAGGGCCCAAAGGGGGGCTTGAACTCTTGAAAGGTGAGATGACCTGAGCCAAAATCAAGCTGGACACTTAACCAACTGAGCCACCCAGGCGCCCTGCATGTAAAATTTCCTTATTGGCCCTTCCACAACCTTCCTCTGTAGTAGTTCAAGCCCCCCGCCCCAGAATTCTCATCTGAGAGGTGAAGAGACTCTTATAACAAATGGTGAATGGAGTTTTTGCTCTGTGTGACTCAAACACGTTTGGAGGTAGATTCTGAGTTTGGCAACTTTGATGTTCGGAAATGTGGTTAAGTTTTCATCTCTGGGTTCAAAGTAATGATACTTGATGAGCACTTTTTTTTTTTTTTGTGATCATTAAGTGCTCCTATTAGGACAGAAAATGAACTCATGAATTCTTCTGGAGTCTTGTTATTTCTGAGTGATTACTTGGTGTTAGCCGTAGAGCCCATGTCCTACTTTCTTATATATAAAAAAACTCTGTGTTCTCCATACCCACAAGTATACATTTGCTCACATTTGCCTCTGGTCTCTTTTTTTTTTTTTTTTTTTTAATAAAAGAAATAAAATGGCCCCAGTTCTCTTTAATATAATTCTACACATATACACTGAGAACAAAGGACTGTTTTGACAGTGTAGAGTTCTAAGAAAGAGGAGCCTGGATTAAACAAACAGTAAGTGCTACTACATCTCCTGCCAAAGGAACAACAGTGCTTGGGTGATGTTTTCCAGGCAACTCTAGGGCATAAATCTTTAATCCCACTGCCTTTCATGTGACATTTATATATAAAAACTGTTTATAGAGCAATGAAACCTTGACTTGTGTTCATTAGAGTTTATCGGGGCCGCCACTGCATCCATTCTTAGGATACAACTGCTCACAGGATGTCAGCAAATGTTATCAAGGCATTTTGCTTTTGCTCTTCGTTTGGATTCTCACCAGAACCAAATAAGGCGCTGATGTACCAGTTGCAAAACAAGGTCAATGGCAAGAAGACAGCGGACCTTAAGCAGCCTGTCCTTGCGGGCTCCAGACTTGAAGCACCGGCGAATGTTTTGCATCAGGCCAGAAGGGAAAATGTTCTCTTCACAGCATCTGTGAATTTTGACTTAATTAATCTTCCCAGAAAGTATAGGCAACATAAATCTGATTGAATTTAAATAAAAGAAAACTGGTCTAGGGATGGATAAATTGGCATGCGATATTAGAAAATAATCTGCCAAGGGGCGCCTGGGTGGCTCAGTCGGTTGAGCGTCCGACTTCTGCTCAGGTCATGATCTCAAGGGTTGTGGGTTCAAGCCCTGCGGCGGGCTCTGTGCTGACAGCTCGGAACCTGGAACCTGCTTTGGATTCTGGGTCTCCCTCTCTCTCTGCCCCTCCCCTGCTCGTGCTCTGTCGGTCTCTGTCTCTCAACAATAATTAAAAAAAAAAAAAAAAAGAACAAAAAAGAAAATAATCTGCCCGACTTAGAGAGGAGAGTATGTTTTAGAATCATAGATCTGGAGAAAGGCCATGGAGAATAGTTTTTCCGTTTATTGAGTAAAAGAGAAAACCAATTTATGGGGATAACCAGCAAACTATATGAGGCTCTTGGCTGCAAATGATGAAAACCCAACTCAAACTAGATTTTGTGAAAAGGTTAATTGATGGACCTGAGTAACTGGAGAGGCAAAGAGGTGTGCTTGACTTTGGGC
The DNA here is from genome assembly GCF_007474595.2 of Lynx canadensis. Classification (NCBI taxonomy): domain Eukaryota; kingdom Metazoa; phylum Chordata; class Mammalia; order Carnivora; family Felidae; genus Lynx; species Lynx canadensis. The sequence goes on along the minus strand of NC_044310.1, from coordinate 209,257,842 downwards.
ACAGGTGGCTCCAGACCTCGAAGATACACCTCCCTCACCTGGCTTCCCTCTCAATGTCTCCCCAGGAGGTGGCACAACGGCCCCCAGATGCTCCAGATGTGTGTGGTCTTCAGTGTTCCTAGTCAGAGAGAAAGAACGCTGCTTCTCAGGACAAAAGTCCTGGAGACATTACAACTGGCTCAGTTTAGCCCATCCCTGATCTAATCACCCTGCCCAGAGAGATGGGCTCAGTTCTGTCGGTGACCTAGCCTAGGTCATGGACACTTCTTCAGCAGGAAGGTGGTATCAACACCACGTATGCCGTGTGATCTAAGAAGGCTTCTTCTATAGAATAGTGGTGGAGTCACCCCACTAGGAAGGATTGCTGGACAGACCAAAAAAAAAAAAAAAAAAAAAAATATGGCTGCTACAACTAGTCATTGACAGCTATAGGGAAACATGAGGTATGTTGAGTCTCACTCAACTCCATGTTTCTTGGTATTGGTTGATTCTTAGTTTCTGTTCTCTCCCTAATCAGTGTCTCTACTCTGGAGATGGTGGACGTGTGTAAGTGTGTAAAAATCAGTGTATATACATTTGCCCTTGGGTTTGTAAGGTAAGGGTTAACAGAGGAGTAGGCTGATAACTGGAAGGAGCTGTCTCTTTCCTAGGAAGTTCATAAATGGATCATAGACCAAAAAGTATCAAAAAACTTTGTTCATCACTAAGACATACTTTCTTCTCAAGGTGGTTACACGCGAGTTACTATAAAATTCAACAGTAGTCTGGGCTTTGAGGTGATGGCTGATGGGCAAACTGCAAAATGCACATTTAGGATAAAGAACCTAACATCTGGAGTTTTATCTGACCCTTTTGAGTGTGAAGGAGGAAAATCATAAAACAAAACCGAACAAAAAAGCCAAATACTAGTTTGTGTTTTCCTGAGAAAAAAGGTGCCTCCTGAGATTCATATCTCTTTTGCTGTTGGTCCCAACTGGAATAAGAAAAATTTAGCAAGTGAGATTTAACAAATGAAAACTTGTTTAGTATTCTGGAAACCTGCAAACCTCAAAAACAGTTTTGTGACTGTCTTTTCAGTTTTTATCCAATCAGGTGCACTTAAATTTCCTCGGACTTCAATTGAGTAAAACTGTAAGAACAAAGACCACAGTGGGAATATTTCTGTTGTAAGGTATAGAAGAGTTAATACGTGGACACATTTGGTTTGACCATGACACCACCACGTTCTGTGTGTCTAGTACTAAGTGTCCAGTACCTTTCCCTTTGCCCTAAACCAGTGGTCCTCAAACTGTAATGCACACAGAAATCACTTGGAAGGTGCGTGGAAACCCAGATGGCTTGGCCTCAATCCCCAGAGGTTCTGATTCTGTAGGTCTGTGGTAGGCCCTGTAATTTCCATTTCTAGCAAGTTCCTGGTGTGGTGCTTCTGCTGCTCCGGGACCACACTTGGAGAAGCGCTCCTCTACACCGTTCTCAAAGCTCAGCTCTGGGTGAGTCATCATGGGCCATAGTTCCAGCTGCGATGGGCATTGAGGCTGCCCTAGGGGGCATCAGTGGCCAGTTTCCAGTAGTGGTGATGGTCTGAATTATGGTATAGGCACAGTTCCAGAAGGGAAGCTTATGGGCGAACACAGGACTCCAGCTCATGTGTGGGGTAAAATGACAAGAGTTTGCATCCTTGGCAAGATAAGATGTACCAAGCAATAATTGAGCAGATTGTTAGGGCTCCCACCAAGCATTCTGGATTTTAAGGCCAGGTTTCTAAAACTAGGTCAGAACTTGAGTGCCAGTTAGGATAGGAATTTAGTTGAAGAGACTGGTGCTCTCACAGTCGTAAGAAAGGCTGAAGCTGGAGGCCATCTGAATTCCCAGGCAGCTTACCTTGACTAGGCGTAAGGCAACAAGGCTAATTCTAGTCTCATGCATGAGGGAGACCAGTGCTGAGCAAATACTGAGCCAACACTAACTCAGGATGCAAGCATAACTGTGTCTGAATGTTTCTTGGTCACTGCATGTCACGGTCAGGATTAGGGCAGGCAGGGCCTATGTGGAAAACTATTTTGTTTCTCAAACTTCTTTTGACCCTGACATACACTAAGAAATACAAAATACCTTATAGAATAGTACACACACACACACACACACACACACACACTTTCCCAAAATAGCATTTCCCTCAGCATGTTCAATGTACCCTCTTCTGTTTTATACTATTTATTCTGCCATATTCCCTTATTTCATGAAAATAACAAAAACTTTTGTTATCCAATAATTGATTTTATGATACACTAATGGGGGCAGACCCACACTTTGAGAACTTTGTTAGAACTTGCAAAGTATGCCATCCATGGCCTTGACATACAGCTGGCCTTCTCAGCCCCCACGCAGCAGCTACACATCAAGATCAGCTGCGGAACATAAAGGCACCTCCAGCCAAGAGGCCAAGCCCCTCTGGCTTCTCTCAAACTGCTCTATTACTTCCTGGAGGCTCACTTCCGGGGTCAGCCTCCTTCACTGTGGAGCTTCTTGGCTTATTGGACTCTTGCACAATTTTTGGTTTTGACCTTTTCTGACATTGCGAAAAATCTCAGGGAAGAGGCCTTCTCCTCCAGGCCTGGTTTGGGGAACCCCGTTGGCTAGGCGAGCCCTCCCTCCTTCACTGCTGAGGTTGGATGGAGACAGAAGGCAAGCCAGGCATTTCTGTTCTGTTTGCTGTTATTTACCAACCCAATTCCTCTCACTGAAAATCAGCTTTATCTTCCTTTCTCCTTTGAGTGCTCTTCTTCTAGTCAAACGGCTGGCTAACAATTTTTGAAAAACTATTTATGTTAGAAATCACAACTACATAAATTTAAAAAACCGCTGACAAGTTCCAGTCGATAGACAAGACCACACTGGTGTGAGAAATATAGACCGTGGTACTATTCGATAAGGAATCAGTTCTAATATCTGTAGCAATTATAATGCGGACAAGATGGCTACTAGCCAGGAGCCCCTGGGTGGCTCAGTCGGTTAAGTGTCGGACTCTTGGTTTCAGCTTAGGTCATGATCTCACAGTTCCTGAGTTCAAGCCCCGCGTTGGGTTCTGCGCTGACAGCACGGAGCCTGCTTGGGATTCTCTCTCTTCCTCTTTCTCTGCCGCCCCCCCCCCTTGCTCTCTGTTTCTGTCTCAAAATAAATAAATATATAAACTTAAAAAAAAAAAACATTAGTTTAAAGAAAAGGTATATATTAACCAATCAATCAACCAACCAGACTAAATTCCCACCAACCCAAGGGTTTGAAGAAGCAAGCCTTGGTTAAAGCCATACACAAACAGGACCAGAATAGATGGTGTGGTGATAAGCCACTTGTAAAAAAGGCAGCTTGTGTGTGTCTATCACAGTAATAAAACAAGGGGTAAGATGTCTGAAACAAAGACAAAAGATCTATTTTCAGGCTACCAACTCAATCTCCGCCCAAAGATATATTTTAATGTCATAATGCTTTAATGAATATTGTCACTTGTAAATTGGTGTAGCCACTATGGAACACAGTGTGGAGGGTCATGAAAAATTAAAAACAGAGTTACCATATGATCCAGCATTCCCAATCCTGGGTATGTATCCAAAGGAAATGAAATCGCTGTCTCAAAGAGATGTCTGCACACCCACGTTCATTGCAGCGTTATTCACAATAACTGGGGCATGAAAACAATCTAAGTGTTTGTCAGTGGACGAATGAATAAAAAAAATGTGATATATATGTGGAATATTATTCAGCCATAAAAAGATGGAAATCCTGTCATTTATGACAACATGCGTGGACCCTGAGGATATTGTGCTAACTGAAATAAGTCAGACAAAGACAAATGCTGTATGATCTCACTTATACGTGGAATCTAAAATAAAAGCCAAACTCATAGAAGCAGAGTCGAAGAGTGATTACCACAGGCTGGAGGGTAGGGGAAATTGGAGGATGTTGACCAAGTGGTATAAACTTCCAGTGATAAGATAAATAAGGTCTGAGAATCTACTGTTCAGCATGGTAACGATATACTGTATTATATACTTAAAAGTTGCTAAAAAGGTAGATCTTAAATATTTTCACCACACATGTACAAAGGCAATTGCATGAGACGATAAGGTATTAACTGACCTTATTGTGGTGATCATTTCATAATACATACATATGTTAAATGATCATGTTGTACATCTTAACCTTATATCATATTATATGTCAGTTATTTGTCAATAAAGCTGAAAGAAAATATTATCACAGTGGCCAAGAAACGTTTTTGAAGGTACCCTTCATTTCTCACCACTATTTGATTTTCAATCCAAGATGGAACTTTTTTAAGTGGATAATTTACCTCTTAAAATAGCTGTTTTTAAGAAATCAAATTTCAGGGACACCTGGGTGGTTCAGTCGATTAAGTGTCCGACTTCAGCTTACTCAGGTCATGATTTTGTGGTTTGTGGGTTCGAGCCCTGTGTCGGGCTCTGTGCTAACAGCTTGGAGTCTGGAGCCTACTTTGGATTCTGTGTCTCCTTCTCTCTCTCTCTCTCCCCTTCCCCTGCTAGCTCTCTCTCTCTGTCTGTCTCTCAAAAATAAATAAACAGTAAAAAAAAAAAAAAAGAAGAAATCAAAATGCACAAGAATCACCTTGGGAAATGCAGATTCCCAGGTGCTGCCTTCCAGAGTCAGAACTCACTGCCTCTGGGGTGGGGGAAATGAGCCCTCCATGCCTCCCCTTTCCCACCATTGCAAGTGGTTTCAGTATAGGTGATTCATAAAGGCCACAGTTGGAACACATTGTCAGGAGACAAAACAGTTTATTTCAAAGGGTCACTGAGTCTTTTCCACAGATGCACATGTCAGTGCCCTGACATTTGATGGAACGATGGAGTTGTTTTTCATACTTCTTCTCTCACTCGATTAATGGGCAATTTCCAGAACTTTCCATGTGACTATTCTCAAACTCTGGCAGGCTGGCTTGGCACAAGACCTCCCAGTTCCAAAAGCAACACAGGCTGTGGGAATACAAGAATGAGCAGAGTGGCAGGGGAGGCTGAGAGGCACAGTTTCAGGCTACTTCCAAAGCCGCGTGTGAGTCAACACCTGCCCCACCGTGTAGCCCCGATGCCCACCTCCTCCCTCACAAGCGTTTTTCATCCTCAGGAAGTTCCGGAAAACTTCACAACTCAAAATCCGAGATCGCAAGTAGAAAGCAATTTTACCTCGTGAAATCAAAGACAAATACAAAAATAAAACCAAAAAAAAAATACTAGGTCATTTCCAGTCAGATGTACTAAAAGGAGGATTTAAAATAACACCGTAGCCTTAAAAAAATGCAGTTGTAAAGCATACCTAAGGAGGGAAGCTTGGTTTTTAAGAACTCTCATTGTCTGGCTTCCTCTCAGAGACCTAGAATTTACCATCCAAAAAAAGTCATTTATGCCCCTCTGGCTCAGTTTCTTATCCGTGCAATGGGACACAAGGATTATTTCCTTCTTAAATGATGCCCAGGAATGTCCCGTGAAATGATTAGGCAGATCTAAGCTTTTCAAAACAACATTCTTGTGATTTTCTTGTGCAAACAAGAGAATTTACCCCTAGCTCATTAGTGCCTTCGGTCAGAGAGAGAGAGAGAGAGAGAGACAGAGAGAGGGAGAAGGAAACTTTTTGGGCAAGCCATTATAAATGCCAATGAATATCAGCACCTTACTGAAAACTAAGTAAATAAAAAGAATTTCTCAGAAGCCCCAGCGTGCTTCAGTAAAGAATCTCTGCAGATTGAAGTGATTTATTGTCAGACAATTCACCTAGAGACATTTTCCTCCAATTGCTAAAGGTCTGGCAAAGAAGAATCTTTAATGACATATTCAACAGAAGGTATCTTGGAAGGTCCTCTTAGTTCCTCTTTGGGATCCAACAAGGGGACAAAGTTAGAAACTGGGAAGCATTTGGCTGGCTCCTCATCAGAAAAAGAGATATTTAATCCCATCTAGTATTACATGCAGCTTTGCTCAAAATAAAGCAGCTGCTTGGGAACTGATTTCAGCCTCTTCCTGCTTAAGCAGATCCATTTTTTTGTGTGTGTGTCTTCTTCAGCTGAATCTGACTTGTCAGGCTGAGAACATATGTGTGTGCCATTCTAGAAAGAATGCACATTTATTTTCCTCCCATTTAATGTTTGAACATGATCACAGTCACCAGATGGGTCAGGAAAACAATGACAGCATGGTATAAATCTTCAGAGGGTTTATCAATCTGATTGAATTGAGAAGATAAAGTGGATTTTGCTAGGAATCCAATAAACTCTCTTCACCACAAAGAATAATAAGGGTTTGTGCCAATTTTCTCCTTTATTACCATCTCTGCCCTTTTGCTTTTTATTCTCTTTTCTGTTTCACTTCCTTCATATTATAAGGCTCATTTTACTCTCTAAAGATGTTAGGTGAACCTCAGTTCTTCTGGACTAATTAATCAAAGAAATTGGAGAGTGCATGTTGGCAGTAGAAATAGTACAGGGCTTAAAACTGGACAGACAGGAGTTTGAATATGGGCTTTCTCCACCCCACTGTGTGGCCCTTGAGGCTCAGTGTCCCTACCTAAAAAAATGAGGCTAACCTTTCCAGAGGTTGTTGAGTTCTAGAGATTATGGGTGTATGCAGGTGCGTGATTTCTGGCCCAATAAAGAGTGACTATTATTACCTTGGACACTCAAGGCCAAATTTGTTAGCTGGAAGTTCATTCTTTTTTAAGGGGGTAGGAATTGTTACCAAGAGGAGAGGAGCATTCCTTGCCAAAGATCTTTAATAGCACCATGGGATACAACCTGTATCCTCTGATTTTGCGGTGGCCCTGACTGTGGGAATGGCTGTCCAGCTCAGTGATTTTTGTTTCCTAAGCATTGAAACATTCAATGTGCTATTGTGCACCAACTGGGAGATGACAGGTCCTAGTTCTACACGCAGCGATGGGCAAAAATCAAACTCCAGGACTCTATTGCCTTCCGACGTGATGCTTGGGGATATCTGGATTTAAAAATATAAATGGTTAGATTCTGTTGGAACTTACTGGAGGTCCTGGTGGCCTTACTCCCCACCATAATTAGCAGTTGGAAATTTGCAGAATTAACCTACAGAAGACATCTGAGGTTAGGAGGCTGCCATTTTGGCTCATGAACTTAATAGCTGGTAGATAAAAGATTTCACATAAGTCACTGTTCCTTGTGGTTACTTTCACCGGGGAAGGTAGACTCCTTTCTGAAAATGACTTAGAAAACAAGAGAGGTTATTAGAAAACAAACAAGGTTATTTTTATGGTCACATTTTAAGATTTCATAGTCAAGTGAAAAAAAACCTCTTTGAGGAGGGGCAGTTTGAACTGAGCCCATGTGAGGAAGCCAGCCATGCAAAGATTGGACAAGAACATTCCAGGCAGAGTACTCATGGGCTGCAGATAACCTGAGGTGGGAATAGATTGGTGGCTGAGCGACAATAAGAAAGCCAGGATAGCTGGGATGGAGGCAATAAAGGGAGAAAGGCATGGGGTGATGGGGGTTAGGGAACAGAACATGGGAGCAGGTGGGGCCAAGCAAGCTCTTGAAGCTGGCAGGTCACCAGTGGGTATCTTTAGTCAGATAAGGAAATGACTGGCAGAGAGTAGATTCAGGGGGAGGCGTGCATAGAATCGGGAGCCCAGGTAGGGGGCTGTTGCGATAGTACAGGTAGGAGGTATTAGGAGATATCAGTGTCCTGTGCCAGGGAGTGGCCGCAGAGATAGAGACAAATGGATGGATCCAGGATACATTCTGGAAGTAGCCTTTGAAGGGAATGTGCTGATGGTTTGGGGCACCTGGGTGGCTCCGTCGGTTAAGCGTCCGACTGTTGGTTTCAAGCTGAGGTCATGATCTCACAGTTTATGGGTTCGAGTCCCACGTCGGGCTCTGTGCTGGCAGTGTGGAGCCTGCTTGGGATTCTCTCTCCCTCTCTCTCTGCCCCTCCCCCGCTCACTCATGCTCCCTCTCTTTCAAAAATGAATAAACAAACCTTTAAAAAATTAAAGCAAACAAACAAAAAGAATGTGCTGATGCGTTGGCTGTTGAGAGCAGAAGGGATGAGGCAAAGAGCGAAATCAAGGATGACCCCTTGGTTTTCAGTTTATTCAAACATTTGGCATTGGGTGCTGATGCCGAGCTGGGAGGTGGGCCCAGCACAGGTCTTGGCAATCAAAACCACAGAGGTTGTTTGGGCTGTGCTAAGACCCAAGCGATGATGGTCTTTAGAGTTTGCTCTGAATCACAGTGTATTTAGTGAAAGGACAAGAAGTAAGTTCACCCTCATAAAGGCCAAATTACTGAAGGTCATGTGCAAAGAGAAGTCTAAACCATGGAGAAGACCTAATGTGACTCTGAGATGTGATTTAGAACCTGCCAGCTTTGCTTCTGTCCACACCTCTCAGCTGCTCCTTTTGGATGCCTCCTTCCCATTGCGTTTCCCTGGGCCATGCCTAGAGAGAGCACAATGTTCTCTTTTCTCTCTTCCTGCTGGGCTTTGTCCTTGTAGCCTCCACTAGTTTTCGGTGCCTAGCAAACGGCTGACACTGAGCTGGTGGTCACAGAGTGTCTTTTAAAAAATATTTTATGTTTATTCATTTCCTGAAAGAGAGAGAGAGAGAGAGAGCGAGAGAGGGGCAGAGAGAGAGAGGGAGATACAGAATCTGAAGCAGGCTCCAGGCTCTGAGCTGCCAGCACTGAGCCCGATGCAGGGCTCGAACTCACAGACCACGAGATCATGACCTTACCAAAGTCAAATGCTTAACTGACTGAGCCACCCAGGCGCCCTTTGTTTTTGTTTTTAATTTTTTTATGTGTCTTTTAAATGAATGAAAGAATGAATGAAGGTGTGCTGAGAGACCTAGATCTCCACTGCTCATTCCAGGCTGTCATTTGAGAGTGGGGGACATTGAATTGAAGGTAGATGTCAGCATCAGCTTCTGATTTGGACTTCTATTCATGGCACAGAGTTTTCATCTCCCACTTGCATTTTGGTAAGTGGCTGTTAATCCTGCTGTACCTAAATTCTTGCCTCGTTAACCTAGCCACACGTCCAGGCTCTCGAGGACGGAGCCCATTGAGTTCTTACCAGGTCCCTGTCCTGCCTATAGGCATGGACACAGCATGTCCTGTCCATCCTTTTCATGCTCCCTTGAGCCCATGCTTGTGATGAAGCTATGGCCATTTTCCTGAAAAATATTACCTGCTCCCAGGTCTCTGTTTCTGAGCCCTCTGGCCTATCAGGTCAGTCCATCCTTCCTTTTTGGACCTGCCCTGCGATAGCTCTTTGCTAGTGTTCCTATTTGCTGCCCATCACTGTTTGGTTTAACCACATGCTACTTAACCATAAGCCACCGCAAGCCCTAACCGCACCTCGATGATGTGCCACCTCAGGGAACATAGCCAGTTCAACTTACAGGCACCTTCAACTCTCCAGCCACAGCTATCATTCTTCAATCTGGCCAAGTCATTAGACAACTGACATAATCAAACAAAACACAGAGAGGAGAAAATAAAACCTCCTACTGGTATAAGGAAAAGTAGCAGGCAGTGGACAGTCACATGGCTCCAGAAAGTCACATGTTATAAGGTATTTTGGAGAGAGAGAGAGAGAGAGAGAGAGAGAGAGAGAGAGAGAACACAAGTAACCTGACACATCTATCTATGGATACTTCTGCTTTTCAGTTGTTAAGTCCATTCATTCTCTTAGGAGAAAATTTAAGCTTTGCTACACTGTTGTAGATCAACAAACACTGATTAAACTCTTACTAAAGGGCTGAATGTGTGCTAGGAACTACAGGCACCAGTTTCCATCCATTCACTTGTTTAACAGGCAGAAATGAACCCCTACTATGAACCCATCTTTGAACATCTTTGGCCAAGATAAATTTCTGAGGTTCCCTCTCTTCTAGGAACTTGTAGGGAATGACAGATACGCTCCTTGGTGGCCCTTTTTCACCCACGATACGATTCAAATCCAAAAAGCTCTAAACTCTAAAATAAGTGTAAGGAAGTCCAACAAAGTACTGATTTTCTCCTGTGATGATGGTTTCAACACGTTGGTTAAAATAAATATCAATCATCAAAATACTTCCTCTTTTTTTTCATTTTTGTTGTTGCTGTTGACTCTTTCGCTGAGGTCACACACAGATTTCCTGGTTGGTAATCCTGCACTGCTCATAGTTAATGGGAGCAATGGACAGGTGCACAGATTTGAATAAATAATTGCTACATAAAGAGATACACCCTACAATAGAAGTGTATCCAGAGTAACGAACAGGGAAGTAAACACAGTTCTGTGTGAACACAGCACTCCCTACCCCTCCCTTCTTTTTTGCCTTCGCATTCATATTCAGGGGAAATTATTTCCAGATTCAGGGCAAAATGGAATGTATGAATGTAAATCACAGTTCTTACAAAAAAGTAAGGTAACATATGGCTGTTTAGGTTTTGGTGTGAGATGAAGAAGCCAACTCAGAAATATCCACCTGTACTTTCGAAGCTTTGTAGGTCTTGTTATTGCAACCTTAAGGTGTGAATTGCGTGCACTGTGTCTGAAATTAAAGTTTAGGAGAACTTCTAGCTCAAAAGCTTCTTACGCTTCCTTTTTCCTCATTGCTAAGTTTTAGCTTGCACAACTTGTTCAAAGGATAGCATCAAAGGATCGTTTTATCAGTTAGTTTAGGGTAATAGACTGGGGTCGAACTCTAGTCAGTAAAGGGAAACTTTTCAGACTTGGAGTTAAAGTTCAATCTGTTATTCTTGGCAAATGGCCTGAGAGGGAAATAGAATTCATGGAGAAGGCCTGTTGGCTGGACAGCTATCTGATCCAACAGTTGCTATGAACAGATCACAGAATGGAATCATCAAATGAATGTTCACGCACTACTGACAGCATGGAAATATTTCCTTTTCCTTGCATATCTGTTTCTTTAAGTGCTGTTCTTAGTGCTCCTTCAATATAGCAAGATTTCAGTCATTGTGAGTGAAAGAATAAACGTCTCCATGTGGATTCAATTCTGGTGTTCATTAGGTTACAGCAATCAGGAATGTATTTGCCCTGGGACTCATGTTTCTGCTTCATGTTGAAGGTGATTACTTGGCATTCAGATCAGATTGGTAATGATTTCTTCCTCTCTGATGTCCAAAGACAAGAGGGAATTCGTGTCTGGTGCCACTTGTGAAATGATTGAGAACAGTGGTCAGCTGAGGTGGTGACAGAAGGCTCATCCTGGGTCTAAGTAGTATTCCCTGCTCTTGTTGTCTTAGTACCAACAAGAAGGAGGGGGTCACAGGAATAGAAAGAAAGGGAGAGAGAGGTAAGAAATTGCATAATGAGGGTCTAAGGATGATGCAATGGATGGGCAGGTTCCTACTTCACCACCCATGGGCATTGTCTTCTGCTATTGAAAGGAAATCATTGCTGGACACAAACCATTGCTCCTGAGCCCAGGCCATGCCCAGTCTGGTGTTCCAGTGGACCCCAGCCAGCCTGTGTGCACATGAAAGGCATACTGGGGAATGGAGGCTGGTCTGTGTCTAAAGAGTGACACCACTTCTAAGCCTGTGGTCTCCCCTTGTCCAGTCACCTTGTCTGGGGTCCAGTGACCTTTCTGTACTTTGTGTCTTATTCTGCCAAACCCAGAGAAGCTTTCTGGTGTCTGGTAAAAGTTTTGCTCTTCCCCCGTTGTCCCCTTGGCAAAAACAAACGTGTTCTCCCTGATTTATTACTTAGACACAGCCATCATTTTGAAAGTATTCCTTCACCAGTATCACTTTTCCTCCATCATCCCGTAGGGCTTATAGGGGAAGATGAAGACTGAAAGTGTCAGTGCCAATACAAACATGTCCTGAGATGATAAGCCTATTCAGAGGCAAGATATTTTAAAAAATATAAATGAAAAGGTCACAAATATGATTGAAATCCAATTGGTGAAACACATAATGATAATAAACGTGAACACCCATAGAGCAATGCCCAGTACTGTTTGAGGGCTTTGCTTGTATTAACTCACTTACTTAATCCTCACAATAACTCTGTCATTTTGGTGCAATTTACTGTCTCAATTTTTTTAGGTGTTTTTTTTATTTTAAACTTAAATTTTTTTTTAAATGTTTAGAGAGAGAGAGAGAGAGAGAGAGAGAGAAAGTGGGGGAAGGGCAGATAGAGAGAGGGAGACACAGAATCCAAAGCAGACTCCGGGCTCTCAGCTGCCAGCGCAGAGCCTGATGCAGGGCTCTAACCCACGAACTGTGAGATCCCAGACCTGAGCCAAAGTTGGTCACTTAACTGACTGAGCCACCCAGGTACCCCGTTATTGTCTCCATTTTTAACAGATGAAGAAACTGAGGCACAGAGATGTTAAGCATTTAGTCACACAATTGATAAGTCCCAGACCTGGATCATAGGTTGTGTACTTAACCAGGACAAGACAGGAGAGTAACATACCGGTCAAAACAAGAGGACGCTCTGCAAATAGGAAAGCCATGTGGATTTGGATTGAGAGGGCTCTGCTGCTGGACAAGTCACTGAGCTAATTTGAGTCTCAGTGTCCTCAGTAGAACACAGAGATAATGCACCTGCTTCACAAAGCTTTGTGTTAAGGAAGACTTTCATGGGAAGACACCTAACTATAGGTCTGGGGCAGAATGAACGTTCAATGGTGTTTTCTTCTTCCCTCCTATATCCACCCAAGTCCCTATCTAGCAGGCTCAGTCTTCAGGTATATTGCTGCATGACAGAGGTAATATCAGTGTCTGCTAATAATAATAACTAAGTGGAATTTGTAATTTATTGAAAAATACTGAATGTTGTGACTTCTACAACAATGGCTCCCCATAGGTATCCATGATGTAACCCTCAGAACCTGTGAATTTATTAGCATTATATGGCAAAGGAGACACTGCAGATGGAAGAAAGGTTGCTAATCTTTAAGTAGGGAGATTGTCCTGGGTTATTCTGCTTGGCCCAATGTAATCACATGGACCCTTAAAGGTGGAAGAGGAAGGCAGAAGAGTCAGGGAGAAATGCAGTGGAAGAAGAGACCGTAACCGTCATTACTGGCTTTGAAGATGAAGGGGGTCATGAACCAGGGAATGCAGATGGCTTCTAGAGGCTGGGGATGGCCCGGCGCTCACAGCTGGCAAACAAGCAGGGCCTCAGTCTTATCATCACAAGACACTGGGTTTGGCCAACAACCTGAGTGAACTTGAAAGTGGCTTCATCCCCACAGCCTTCTGAAAGGAAGGCAGTGCTGCAGACACCTTGATTTCTGCCTGTGAGACTACGCCGAGGGCTCCAGCTGAGCCATGGTGTTCCCGGACCTCGGACCTGCACAACTGTGACATAATGAATGCGGTTTGAAACTGCTAACGTTGTGGGAATGTGTTACTATGGCAGTAGAAAGCTAATACAAACATCTAGTTTGTCCCAAGAACCCAGCCAGGTCCTGGGAACGAAGCTCCGAGCTGCATAGATTGCTATCGGCGCAATGGGCTCACCCAAGTCCAGATATTGGCAGAGGCCATTTCTTTTTCAATCCTGTTTGCCAATTGTCCCTAAAGCAAATTGCTTGCTGGTGTGAGCCTCAGTCTGCAGCTGTCAGACAGTCATAATCACACAGGGTTTTTCTCTGGAACTGAGGTGTAAACACTTGCGAGCTGTTTTCCATATAGTCCTTGGGTGACCTGTGGAAACTCAACTTCCTCCTAACGCTCAAATGGCTGTCTCCTCCCAAGACATGGCTGTGCCCCTGTGCTCACAGATGTGGTTTGGAAAGACACTGCCTCCAGCTCAGGGGGAGCACTTATTTGATGGGATAATTAGATTAGCTGCCCAAATTAGTTTTTAGGAAATATCCCCATGTGTGTCTTTTTTGACTGTGGCCCCTTTTGTAATTCTTTAGACAATGGTAATTATCAGATGAAGGAAAAAATTAAAATGGAAAGACAACAAAAGAGTTCTCACTGTACTGATCTCAGACAAATTTGAGATCATCAGACAATTGGTTGCAACAAACCAAGGTCACATGCAAACAAACGCAATTATCTAAAAATACAAAATACTGCCCTCAGCAAACAACCTTAAGAACTGAACAAATATTTAGATTTGCCAGCATCTGTTGAAAATCTGTACGAAATGTCTCCAATAAACTGAACAATGCTTAAGAAACACTTGGGCTAAATAACCTGGAAAGAAATTATTCATATTTACTAAAGAATTACCTAAATCAAAGCCACACATGCCGGAATATAATCCTATCTGGAGAATTTATCTCCTGGGATAAGCTCTTCCTGACCATCTTGTCTGATTTATTACACTAGTAATTCTCACTTCATCCTATTTATTTTCTTTAGAGTACTTAACAGTGTTTGGCACTATCTTCTTTAAGTGGTTCACTCAGTCTCTCTCTCTCTCTCTCTCTCTTTCTAGAATGTGACCTCTATAAGGACAGGGGCTTGTTTTTCAGTTTTTCAGAAGTCTTTCGTGCATCTGTACTTACAGTGATTTTCCTCTAGAGAACCCTCAACCTTCTTCCGCCATGTATTCTCAAGGAAGTTGAAGCTATCTTGGACTCCAGTCTTGAAACATAGGCAGGCACAGCTCAAACCAATCCGCATATTCCATCCAGCTGGCTAGAAAGCTTGGTGTCATGGGCACACAACTGAAGTCATGCCTACCAGGATTAATGCGATCAAATTCTCGGACTTCTGTTTGAGCTTTTCCACTTGAATCATAAGCTTGAGAGGGTGAGGGGGATGGCATAGCTATTGCCATTCTACCTCCACACTGAGTTTCTCAGAATGAATGAAAGGCTGAGTCCAGAGAAAGGGAATCCTGATGGCATAACTCGGGTCCCAAATCCTGTCATGTCAAATTCAGCACAAGCATGGAGTTTTTACTTAAATGCACCAATGAAGATTTTTCTCAAAATAAAGAGCCTCAAGCTGAATTTTAACTGATAATTTCAATAAGCCAGAGAAGCATAAAGTGCGGTGGAGTAATGCTGTCGTTAATCTGGGCACAACATTTCTACAACTGCAACTGAAAAATCACGTGTGTATATGTGCTGGTAGGGGTGTCACTCAGCCACTTATCATCCTGTCTCTTGGGATCCAATACATTTAGAAAACCCAAGACAGGAGAAACAATATAGTATATTTACTACTGCCTAAAATGGCAAGTGAAATCTATGATTTAGGGCTTTTGAAACCAAATAGCGTTTCTGTTGCTCTCAAGTTGGCAGCTTTAAACTAGTTGGGTAAACTTTCTGCTGTACATATTGAATATCAATGGCCTGAAAGCAAGTTATTGATGAGGTGGATTAGTTTGAGTTCACGTGATATTTTACTTTTTTTGTTATTATTTTCCTATGTAATCAAGTAACTATGGAATGGCCAATGGATGTACTTTACAAAAGCAAGAAGCCCTGAACATAGTTACTTAAAGAGTATTCCCTTTAGGAAGAATGGCTGACTGATGTATTGTCATGAGAGACAAGATGGCTGTCCTGCTGGGTACATTGGTGAGTAGGGGGTGTAGTAATCTGACTAGAGCTATATTTCAACCTGTGGTTCAGTGATTTGTTTCTATTCAAGACTTTAATGTGAAGATGAAGGGGAAAGAGGTGGAACGGTCTGTCTAGAGAGTTATGGAGAGGCAAAAGAACAGACTTGCAGGAAGAATCTTAATACACTGGGAAAAAAGTCGAGAATTAATCATTGGTCCTACTATTGAGCACCTACTGAGCATATACTGAAGTTTTAGGTGTTTATTAGTGGGGACTTTTTGGGGAACAACAGAAATTATTTGAAAGATTAGGCCTTGGTAATCTCAAAAAACTCATAAAAAAGAGAAACACTAAGAGACCTTGTAAGAACAGACATTAAGGATATACATCCAAAGTATGTCCTCAGCTCCATGCTTCAGTTCTGAGGGAAGATCTTGGCAAACACCACAGAATATACCACAAGTACCTTCAGCAAATTCCAAAATTACTTCATGTAAGATGCATGTGTGACCAAAGGGAAAGGTTGAGGTTTCAGAGGGCTGGCTAAGTACCTGGCAAGTGTTGGAGACCTGGGCCCAGGAAGACCAGTGATTCTTTGCCATTTGGATCAAACACCTTAGTGAGAGAGGAAAAAAAAATGAAATCTAGTACATGAGAAATCAAAATATCAAGACTGACTCAACACTGAGCTAGTAAATAGCAAACCTAAAGTCCTCTGATTCCCTACATATGATATGAGTTAAATGGCTCTAACTTCAAAGGAGGGAAGCCTAAAGTGGGGGTTGCTGTGGAAAATGTGCCCTCTACCATCAGATCCCAAGCTTGGTCAACAGAAGACTGACAGATAAAGGACAGTTCCTATGGAGAGAGTAGAGAGATGTGCCAAGGCAGACAGCCTGACTAAATCTAACAATGGATAATAAGAGGAAATGTGGGTGGGTGGAGTAATTGGGAGAGGTGCAGGGAAGTAGGTAGTCCTAGGAAGGTAGAATACAGGAGTCCAGAAGTGGGACCTTGGCTCATACAAGGCAAAATACTTCTTTCCTTAAAAGGGCTGGAATAGGGGGTAAGGCATTAAGAACCAATGTCAGGGGCGCCTGGGTGGCGCAGTCGGTTAAGCGTCCGACTTCAGCCAGGTCACGATCTCACGGTCCGTGAGTTCGAGCCCCGCGTCAGGCTCTGGGCTGATGGCTCGGAGCCTGGAGCCTGTTTCCCATTCTGTGTCTCCCTCTCTCTCTGCCCCTCCCCCGTTCATGCTCTGTCTCTGTCTGTCCCAAAAATAAATAAAAACGTTGAAAAAAAAAAATTTAAAAAAAAAAAAAAAAAAAAGAACCAATGTCAAATGTAGAACTGGATAAACAAGATTTCTAGACCTCAAGCACCAGAATGTGATGATATTGGGCCGGCAGGAACCTCCTGTGGTGGAGTCTTGGTTCTGCACTCCTTTAAGCCTAGAGTGAAGTTCAGTCTGCAGTGGACAGCTGTGAAATCCCAGATCTGGAGATCGGCGGGCCACGTAGGTAAATAGGACATAGAACCTCATTAAAGATCTGTGCTCCTCAAATTTCTGTTCTTGGCCATTCTCTCTTCACTCTCCCTGGATGGTTTCACCTTCCAGCTACATACTGGAACTTTCCTCAGCTCTTTATCTCAATTATCTATCATTTGTCTATCATCTATCTATCTACTGCATGTTAAGAATTGCTCTCAAATGTCCCTGGGATATTTTTGGGCTCAACAGCATGGGACATAACTATGTAACCCCAGGAGATTGGGAAGCTATCTTGAAAGATAGCTGGAGTTCAACGATTCATGTGATCCCATTGCACTCATCCATCCATCCATCCATCCATCCATCCATTCATCTGTTCGTCCAAAACTTATTTACTTCTGTCCATCCAAAACTTATTTACTTAATAGAACAGATGAAATCCCTACTTTCATGGAACTTACAGTCTGGAACTCAGGTTCATCGAATCTCATAGACATTTCAGATTCAGTGCATTCATGTCACATACATGAGAAAACATTATTTGTTGTGTTGCATGGTTGGTCTGAAATGTTGCATATTTTGATGACTTTTTACGAACAAACAACTGTATGATCCAAGAAAGTAGCATGGTAAAGATCTTCAGTGGTTTCCAAGGCTTTATCCAACCAAGCTGCTACACTGTAACACCTTCCAAACAGTCCATGGATTGGTGATGCACAAGTTAAGAAAACAACAATAGGAAAGTAAGTTAATGTTTCTTATTAGAGATATATGTTTCTTATGGAAAATATAAATAGCCAAAAATAATAAAATCACCTATAATCCTACTATCTAGAGATACTCACTGCTAATTATCCAAAGTATTGCTTTCCGGTTTTTTTTTTTGGTTTTTTTTTTTGAAGTTTTTTTTTCTAATTTTATTTATTTTTTGGACAGAGAGAGACAGAGCATGAACGGGGGAGGGGCAGAGAGAGAGGGAGACACAGAATCGGAAACAGGCTCCAGGCTCCAAGCCATCAGCCCAGAGCCTGACGCGGGGCTCGAACTCACGGACCGCGAGATCGTGACCTGGCTGAAGTCGGATGCTTAACCGACTGCGCCACCCAGGCGCCCCTGCTTTCCGGTTTTTAGACATGTATATAACTACCCTACACTGTTTCATGTTTTTCTTTTTATACATTATGTCACAAATTATCTTTCTATAGTATAACCTTAGTGGCTATCCACAGTCCCATCTCATAGATGTACTGTAATTTATATACTTAATCTCATATTACTTGAATATGGGTTGTCCCCAATGTTTTCAGTGTTTGTTACAACAAACATCTTGTAAAGATATCTTTGTGTCCATTTCTTCTGGAACAAATACTTAGAAGAATTTATGGCTCAAAAGATATGCAAAACTTTCAATGCTTTTGTTATATATATTATCAAATTTCACTCCAGAAAGCTTTTATGCCCAAATTTGCAATAAACAATTGTGATCAATTCCTTATTATACTATGAACCTGACTATATAAACTCTCCTGATAAGTGAAAGCAATTGGATTGACTATTAAACCTTCTGCTTTCCTTTGTTTGCATGTACCCTTTTTCTGGCAAATGAAATAAGAGTATTTCATATTCAGAACAATTACTTGAAATTCTGGTGGTTAGGTCCTACTAGACCATGTGTAATGGTGTCTTAGATAAAACTATTTTCAAAAATGGGTTTAAATATGTTAAATGTATCAAGTGGCTGGAATCCTGAAGTCAGGTTAACCTCATGTTGATTGCACTTCTGGGCTGTAGTGGAACATGGAGAACTTTGGGGCCTTTATGAATGCATGTTTTCATAGCAGTTCTGGCTACAAGAAGCTTTATTTCCTTAGGCATCTAGAGAGCAAACAGATGAAATCAGTGGTACTCCCCAAC